>NW_019029037.1:0-245764 GCF_002105155.1 Lobosporangium transversale | reverse complement strand
GACCTGCCCAGGATTCCGGTGTGGAGAAGTATACGCTGTCATTTTGGACACGGTTATGACCTCCAAAACGTGATTCGTCTGTGTTTAGTAAGACCTTGTATTTTCCAGGGGCAGGAACAGCAACGCGATAGTCAGTAAAGGACTTTGAAGGGTGGAAATTAAAGATGAAGACAGCACCCGCGCGGTCAAAGGCCAGGACTTTGTCTTGCTCGTGCTTCCAGGACACGAAGCCCTAATACCATTATGGGATGTACAAGTATGTTAGTAAAAGATCGTCTGCTGAAGTGTATAGTCTTTGGTCCTTGTTGCTATTACCTGTGGGGCGCTGAGCCATCCGACTTGGGATTCGGCATTGTTCATGGCAGCGTCAAAGTCGTTGAGTTGCTTGTATCGAAGCAGGTCGTCGTCAACTACGTTCCATTGCCGACGAGCATAGTGGAATGACGAGTTGTTGCCATCTCGCGGAAAATCGAGCCACTCTGGATGACCAAACTCGTTTCCGATAAAGTTCAAATAACCCTCCCCTCCGAGAGCATGCGTAACCAACCTTTTATTATTATTTAAGAATTTAAGGAGTACTTATAACAGTTAATAAAATGAAAGGCAGGCAAACCATTCCTCTTATTGTCTTATTGCGGATTTTTTTTTAAACATTAAACTCAGTATTGTTAGTTTACCTGATCATCTTATGAAGAGCCAAACCACGGTCAATGATATGTGTGAGTTCAGTTAGAACACTCATGTGAGTGTACATCTCCTTGTCCATGAGCCAGAAAGCAATCGTCTTGTCTCCAACCAGAGCTTGGTCGTGCGACTCACAATAGGCAATGGAGGGCTCCTTGTATCTCCTATTGGTGAGAGTAAAGACAATATTACCAATGTCCCATTCATCGTCAGACTTTTCTTTTAGCAGTTTGATCCACATATCAGGGATTGCCATCGACAGGCGATAGTCAAATCCGATACCGCCCTCCGAGACAGGTCTGCAAAGCGTAGGCATTCCAGAGACATCTATCAATGAAATTGCAGACGCATCGATAAATATGAGGGAGATAGGTAAACTAAGAATCTGTGCCGATTCTATCATCAAGTTGAATTCCTGGAGCACATACCTTCAGCAACTGTGATGCAATTTGGATAGAGCTGATGCAGCATATCATTGGCGACCATCAAATACACGACGGCTTCAATGTCCACCAAGTTACCAAAGTATTCGTGGTAGTTGCCCGAGAATCCGTAACCAATACCGTGATGGACATACATCATGCTAGTCACTCCATCAAATCTGAACCCGTCAAAGGCATATCGGTCCATATAGAATCTCAAATTGCTCAACAGGAATCGCATAGTCTCATAATTGCCATAGTTGAAGAGACGAGAGTCCCAAAGCTCATGGCGTCCCTTTTCTCCCCCATGGAAGTATTGGTGATCACTTCCATCAAACTCGTTAAGTCCATCGAGAACATTCTTGCAGGCGTGGGAATGAACAACGTCCAAGAGGACAGTGATTCCCATACCATGGGCTGTGTCGATGAGCTCCATGAGTTCCTCAGGAGTACCTTTGACGGATCAATGGAAGACATTTGTAAAGATTAGTGCTTTGTTTTAACTTTTCTGAAAAGCCCTATCACGTTAAAAGCACGGTTATTGAGCATTATAGATTTGCTTACCATAACGACTGCTCGCAGCAAAGAAGCTAGTAACCTGATATCCAAAGGAGGCGTAGTAAGCGTGTTCCATAATGGCCATAAGCTGAATTGTGTTGTATCCCAGCTTTTTAATCCTGGGTAGCACATTTGCAGTGAATTCAGTAAATTGGCCAACACGACCCTCCGGAGTCGCAATACCCACTTCAGTGACAACAGAAGGTGGTAAAAAAATAAAAAAATAAAAAAAGTTATTTTCTGTTATCATTTTTCATATCCCAATCTATCTATGCCGTCTGTCTTACCATGAGCTTCGTATACTTTGATGCTCTTTGGCTTGGGTGGCGCCTTGTTTTTCCACTGATACTTCTTTGGTGGATTCCAAAAGACAGCGTCATAAGTAGGTGAAACGCTCAGATCCTGAGTGACGCGGAGAATCCACGCAGGCAAACGGTCAATACGTTCCCCATTAGGCTTGATCATGGTAATCTGTCCAAAAAAGAAGCAAATGTCATATCGCCGTAAAGGATCAAATATGTCAGATTGACATTGAGTTAAGATGAATATTGCTTAATTAAAAAAAAAGAATAAAAAGAATAATAGATAAACAATAGTAATAATAAAAATGTACCTTGACTTTGCTGTTGTGAGCAATTGCTGGTGTTCCGTCAGCCTTGTTTGGCAAAAAGATCTCAAACACGCCATATGCATCCTTCTTCATAGGGTGACTCGAAGGGTTCCATTGGTCTAGAAAGGATTAAAAAAAAAAAAAAAAAAAAAAAAAAAAAAAAAAAACACATAGCGAGGAGCGCGACAGTCAAGGCGTAATATAGTATTTACAATTGCATTTCGGTTCATTGGCCAAGAGGTATTCGAATCGAAATGAGAGAGACCAGCACATTGCATCCATTCATTCATAAATATTAACATTGCGAAAAAAAAAAAAAAAAAAAAAAAAAAAAAAACAATGCAAAGGTCAAAAACAACAACAGCAACAAAAAGCATAGATTAGGCAAGACAAGAAGTATGACACGCAAAGAGTTGATACTAAAGTCGCCAAAGAGAAAAGCTTCTTTCGCATTGGGGGCCCATTCTCTGTAAGTGATCCCTTTATCCGAGATTTGAAATCCAAGGTATTCATAGCCTCGAGTGAACTTTTCGTAACCACCATGCTGGTCGATGATATCCTTCCATTTTTTATATGCGGCATATCTGATCGAAAGAGGGAAAAAAAGTTAGGTCGTTGTTAGTTTGATCTAGGTGCCGTGGGAATCTGTTTAGAGGAGACATGAGTAGAGGAATAAACCAGGTAAAAATCATTACCTTTGCTTCAGAGATTCCTTGTAGGGTTCCAGCCATGGATCCAGCTGGATAACGCCAGTGCCATCCATGACCTGAGTGGCTGCAGCTGAATTGTTGGATAACGCCATATCAAATGCAAATGCTTATGATGAGATTGGAGTGGATGAAGAAAGTAATAGAAGAAAAGAAGAAGAAAAGAATTGAAGAAATGAAAGAAATGGGAAAGATAACAAATTAAACAATGATGATAACAAAAAAAGAAAATAGAAGTGACGATGAGGACGATCGCGCGTCATGGCTCATTTTTGGCAGATACACACATTATCTTAGTCTAACTCATGTCCCAATCTATTCAACGGGACTTGAATATAAAGCTTCGTTCACTTTCATTTTCTCATGCTCACTTCACCACTTTAATAAACTTATTCAAGTTTTAAAAATGAATTCCGATTCATTCTTTTTTTAATAACATATATTATAATACTTGCACGATGGTGGGTTATTGATTGTCATGCACATTGCTCAGCACGGCCCAGCTCTGGGTTTGCTCGACTGCTGTGCATGATTCGTCAAAAAAAAAAAAAAAAAAAAAGAAGAGATAAAGACATCTTATCTGAAAACAACAAAGTTTTGTTGGCCCCAGCAAAAATAAAACAAAACCCAAAAATATAAAGAGCACATTCCATTTAAAAAGTAATATTGGGGTTGGAATACTAACGTGGTCAGTGCTTTCACAAGCATTGGCACAAAAATATTTTTACATGTCTTCCTCACTGTCCACCACTACAAAGCAATCACTAGAGTCCTCCGACTTCTCACTTGGTGTCGCTGATTTTTCCTTTCTACGCTCGTTCGGCATCCTAGCAAGAAGCGCAGCCAGAGAACATTAAAGAAATAAGTAGCTGTCTACTGTGCATGATCCATATGAATAAAATACATAACGGAGAAAGGGTTGACTAACTTCTGCGGGCATGATGATTGGGTCTGAGACTCGGCATCACGCCTAGTTTTGCAGGCAAACGCCTTTTTCCAGACATCTTTATACATATTGGGCAAGATAGGGATTAGAAAGCCGCTGTGGCCAGCGAGAGGCTGCCGAATCTTGAGCATGATATGAGTAGGATCGTGAACAGGCTCTGGTAGAGCCTCACAGTCCCCACATAGGTCATAATCTGCACAGTTTACACACTAGACAACAGAAAAGAAATAGCTTTTTTAGCTCGATGTCTGTGAAACACGTTATATCTGGTAGTAGCGTCCACTAGCAGTGAGCAGCACGACTATATACCTTGTAACGGACGCCATAGACAGTTTCGTTACATCTATCGCATATAATGCTCATATGAGGTGTGCGGTCAACTTTGATTTGGACCTGTCCAGGATAAGTGATGAGGAAAAAGGTATGCCCTTTATGCATGGTGCCTGCTAGCGGGAGACATTCTTCGCACAGATCGTAGTTAGGACACTGAATGCACTTGTGTCTCACGCCCATGATGGTCATCATGCATATATCGCAATATGCGCCATGCTCTTGTTTCTGAGATTGTTTAGAATAGGGCGGAGGCTCAGTAGTAGGTGGTTGTTTTGGAGCTTCAATAGGCATGAAAGAATGGCCAGAGTGACGCCGACTAGCCAATGGGAGACAATTCTGGCACAAGTCGTAGTTGTCACACTCATGGCACTTCCAGCGAGTACCTCGGATATTTTTTAGGCAAATATCACAATAGACACGATCATGAACACCCTCTGCAAGTGTGAATATCCATGAATGGTTAACGATAGTCAGTGCCAAATAATAAAAGGTAAACCTTCTGATTTGGTATCCAGTTGGCAAAATAAAACGTTTCCATACCTTCAGCATGCTTTTGTTTATTGTCCTCACAGTCGGTCATTGGGCTACCTTTCTTTTCCTTTTCCCCCAAGGTTGTACTCATATCCACTAAAGAATAGGCAAAAAAAGTCAGGGTTTTTATAATGGTTGCGGTTGCTCCACAATGCAAGACACAATAAAAATACCTTTCTCACGAGGTTCAACATCAAGACGTATGACTAGCATAGTGGGGCTAGGTTGAGGCTGCTTGATAAAACTCTTGATAGCCTCGAAGACGTCGGTATCGGTTTCGATGTACTTACGAGCGCCATTGTGGTCCTCGTATGAGACGCTCATCGCCTTCTGGTTAAATAAAGTACATATCTATTTTGGCCAATTCACAAGTGTTGGATTCAAATGTGTGTTTTCAAAGATACAGTGTTGTAATACAGCAGTAAAAAGAGAATAAATACATGCCTTCAAATGCAAAGACTCGAAAGAAAGTTTGTCTGAATCCTGCTGTAGGTTATCCAGTTGGACGTTGGCGAGAGTGAAGCGTCTAAACTCCGACTTACAGGTAGCCTTCACAACGCAGAGCATATTAACAAAAAAAGGACGAGAGAAGTAAATTCAGCAAAGCAAAGCCTGCGTTACACGTAATGAAGGAAAGGAAATGAAGGTGAGAGCTTTGGCGAAAAAGGGAAAACAAAGGCGTGTAAATATAAATTACAGCAGTTGGCGGTTGGCGAAGTTGTGAAATGACTTTTTCTTCGTGTAAATGTAGACCATTACCAAGGGCGAGTGAAAAAAAAAAAAAAAAAAAAGAAACCCCGCTGAAGTAAAAGGGGCTCGAGCGAAGCACCACGTGATATGTAGACAGCCCTTAATAATATCTTCTGCCGGCGGCAAACCTAACATCATTTTATTCAACCCTGCATCTTTCTGTCAACAATCCAAGCGGCCTGAAGCCAATCAATAACAATTACAACAATTATAACGGCAACCACAACCACAACCACAACGGCATTACATTAGCTACCATTATTCCAACTTTTTGATATCTCTGTCAATAGCTTCCCAATCATGGATTTGGAGCAGTTTGAAGCACTGGAGCTGGTCAATAAGATCCGTAATGAGCTCTTGAATCACACTGGCATTGATGACAAAACTGTTGGTATGTTCTCAAAAATAAATGAAACACAGGCAATCAGAAAAAAAAAAGTTACTAATTCAACACTCCATGGTAATGTCTAAACATCTTTTCTCTGGACTTGTTGTTAATAGCCGAGTTTGTCATCAATATCCACGAAGAAGCAACAGATTATGCTACATTCAAGCAAAACATGCAGGAGATCGGCGAGTTTTCGGATTCGTTCGTTGGAAACATTGATCGCCTTATTAAGACTATGCATCCAAAATATAAAAAGGCCGCAGAACCCGTTAAAGTTGACAAGATTGCTGAGAAAGACGAAAAAACACATCGCTTCCCTGGGTTGGCGCTACCCAATAATACTGAATGGGTAAGTAATTATAGGTCTTTTTCTTTTCTTAATATGGCTATAATGTGTGTGATATATCATTTTATTTGGACAGTGGTCTTACACACGTCTCTTTATCGACTTCCTTGCTTCTTATAATTCTTGTTCTCTCAGATTGCAAAGTTGGATGAAGACGATGAGCGAACCAAAAAAGAAGGAGGAAAAGGAAAGGCTAGTGAAAGCAATGGGAACGCTACAGATAACTTCTTGTCGGAATTTGAGAGTATGATTGAAAGCGCAAAAAAAGAGTCCAGGAATAGGAGTAGGAGTCGAAGCCCCAAACGCAGAAGAGTTCGTTCAAGATCAAGGGATGGATATGGTCGCGACCGTAGTCGTAGTCGAAGCCGCAGTTATAGTCCTCCTAAGCGAGATCGAGAGCGATTTGACAGGGGTCGATCAGGACTGGATGATGCACCCATTCTTTACAAAATCTATACTGGTAGAGTAACCAACATAAAGCCTTTCGGCGCATTTGTTGCATTAGATGGTA
The DNA here is from genome assembly GCF_002105155.1 of Lobosporangium transversale. Taxonomy (NCBI): domain Eukaryota; kingdom Fungi; phylum Mortierellomycota; class Mortierellomycetes; order Mortierellales; family Mortierellaceae; genus Lobosporangium; species Lobosporangium transversale. The sequence goes on along the minus strand of NW_019029037.1, from coordinate 238,978 downwards.
TTCGAGGCAAAGTCGAGGGTATGGTTCATATTGGTATGTTACAAGCTGGGCGAGTAAACGAAGTCGCAGATGTGGTCAAGAGAAACGACGTTGTCAAAGTCAAGGTCATGTCTGTAACTTCGACTAGAATATCCTTATCGATGAAGGATGTGGATCAAAAGACGGGAAAAGATCTATCACCTCATTTGCGTGTTAGATCAAAGGAAGAGATGGCTCAGGACGCTGCTCGCAACCCAGACCGCCCTTCCTCGACCTCAGTACCGATCATTGAAGATGCTGATTCGAGAGTCTCAAGACTTAAGCGGATGTCTTCGCCAGAGCGGTTTGAGCTCAAACAACTCATCGCTTCTGGGGCTGTAGATTCCAGAGATTATCCCGAACTCGATGAAGACTATGGTGCTGGTAATATGGAAGCAGAGGAAGACCTGGATATCGAGCTTGTAGAAGATGAACCTTTGTTTTTGAAGGGACAGGCACGCCATGCTCTAGACCTGAGTCCTATCAAGGTTGTTAAAGCGCCTGATGGGACCCTGAACCGTGCGGCCTTGTCAGGGGCAGCACTAGCAAAGGAACGAAAGGAAATGCGTCAGTCTGAGGCGAATGCAGAGTATGACTCAGTACCCAAGGACATCAACAAACCATGGCTTGACCCTATGCCAGAACCAGGAGAGCGTAATTTCGCACAAGATCTTCGAGGAAGTGCTGCCAGCAATAAAGCAGGACAGGTCCCAGAATGGAAGGCGAATACGTTCGGAAAAGCAACGACGTATGGCAGGATTACAGACTTGAGTATACAACAACAACGAGAGTCACTTCCAGTCTTCAAGTTCCGGAAGCAGTTCATAGAGGCCGTAAGGGAAAACCAAATCTTAGTTGTTGTCGGTGACACAGGGTCTGGTAAAACAACACAAATGACGCAGTATCTGGCAGAAGAAGGCTTTACAGCAAACGGGCGCATTGGATGTACGCAGCCTCGCCGCGTCGCCGCTATGTCTGTTGCCAAGCGTGTTGCCGAGGAGGTAGGATGCCGATTGGGCCAGGAGGTTGGATATACGATTCGTTTCGAGGATTGCACTAGTCCTGAGACTAAGATCAAATACATGACAGATGGAATGTTGATGAGAGAATGTCTTGTAGACCCTTACATGTCACAATACTCGATCATCATCTTGGATGAGGCCCACGAACGCACCGTCAGTACAGATGTCTTGTTCGGGCTCTTAAAACAGACAGTCCGGAAAAGAAAGGATTTAAAGATCATTGTCACATCTGCCACTCTTGATGCGGAGAAATTCTCGACATACTTTTATGATTGCCCTATTTTCACTATTCCTGGTCGTACCTATCCGGTCGAAATTCTTTATACCAAGGAGCCTGAATCAGACTATTTGGATGCTTCATTAATCACTATCATGCAGATCCATTTATCAGAGCCTGCTGGTGATATCCTCTTGTTCCTAACGGGTCAAGAAGAGATCGATACTGCGTGTGAAATTCTTTATGAGCGCATGAAGGCGTTGGGACCGATGGTACCAGAGCTGATTATCCTTCCTGTTTACAGTGCATTGCCCTCTGAAATGCAATCCAGGATTTTTGAGCCTACACCACCGGGAGCACGTAAAGTTGTTATCGCCACCAACGTTGCTGAAACCAGTATCACCATCGATGGTATCTACTATGTGGTAGATCCGGGATTTGTAAAACAGAATGCGTATGATGCCAAGCTCGGAATGGACTCTTTGATCGTTACACCTATCTCGCAGGCCCAAGCCCGCCAACGCTCTGGACGAGCAGGACGAACCGGACCTGGAAAATGCTACAGACTGTACACGGAAGCAGCCTATCGTAACGAGATGATGCCCAATCCGGTGCCTGAAATTCAACGTACCAACCTTGCCATGATTGTGCTGACACTAAAGGCTATGGGTATCAACGATTTGATCAACTTTGACTTCATGGACCCGCCTCCAGTACAGACCTTGTTGACAGCTTTGGAACAATTGTTTGCGCTGTCAGCATTGGATTCTGAGGGACTACTGACACGTCTCGGACGTAAGATGGCTGTCTTCCCTATGGAGCCTCCCTTGGCTAAAATGTTGATCTTGTCGGCGGACTTGCATTGTTCGGAAGAAATTTTAACGATCGTCTCAATGTTGAGTGTTCAAAGTGTCTTCCATCGGCCCAAGGACAAACAAGCGCTCGCAGATAGTAAGAAAGCCAAGTTCCATCAACCTGAAGGCGACCATTTGACATTGTTGACAGTATATAACGCATGGAAGGCTTCTAAATTTTCGAACCCATGGTGCTTTGAGAACTTTATTCAGGCAAGAAGCATGAAGCGCGCACAGGATGTCAGGAAACAACTTCTTGGATACATGGACAGATATAATCAGGACGTAGTTTCCTGTGGAAAGAATTACACTCAGGTCAGACGTGCTCTTTGTGGAGGATTTTTCCGCCATGCTGCCAAGAAGGACCCACAGGAAGGATATAAAACGCTTGTAGAGGGTACGCCTGTGTATATCCACCCAAGTAGCTCGCTTTTCAACAAAAATCCTGAATGGTAAGCTTTATCTATTATTATTAATCGAAAATAATAATAATAATAATAATAATAATAAGGACTGCGGGAAGAACTATATACTTCATGTATCATTTGTTAACCAATTGTTTTACAATCTATGGTTTATATCGCTAATGTGTCATTAGGGTGATCTATCACGAATTAGTCATGACAACCAAGGAGTATATGCGAGAGGTCACAGCAATTGAACCAAAGTGGCTAACAGAAGCAGCCCCAACGTTCTTCAAAGTTGCTGACGCAAACAAGATTTCTCGGCGTAAACGTCAAGAGAAGATTGAGCCGCTGTTCAATCGCTACGAGAAGCCAAACGAGTGGCGTCTCAGTCGTCTCAAAACAGGAAGCCGTGTCTCACAAACTTTTTAACTTCGTCTTTTTTATTTTATGTAATGTTCACTCATAAATGACACTAAATTGGTAATAAAATCTCTCCTCGTACACGTGACGAGTTGATCACTTACTAGCATAACCTCAAAGTCAGGGACAAACTTCAACTTCATTCTTTACCTCTTTTGCCGTTTCTCACCATGTCAAACGATCAGGCTGTGAAGGACATTATAGCGTATGTCAAGTTTTTCCAAGCTTAATTTCTCAATGACATGTTCAGCAACCACGATCATTCTAGCTCAACTTTTTTAACCTGTGGATTCACATTTAATTTCAATAGACCTTTGGAGAATGCCTCCATTGCTTCCGAGCAAAAAACTGAGCAAGTTGGTGAGTAGTGAGGAGGATTGAATTTCGATATGTTATGTCCCTTTTCTCACACCTCCCAAGCAATCCAGCATGATATGACTTTAGTGCCTTTTTTTTATTTCTTCTGACGCCTTTTGTTTCTAAAACAAATAATGATCAAAAAACAGTTGATCCCTGGAACGTTCAAGGAGCAATTGTGGATGGCAAGCAAATGGGAATCGACTATGATCGTCTAATCGAATCCTTCGGCACCCGTAAAATTGATGAAGCAATACTGCAGCGTTTGGAAACCTTAACAGGTCGCAAGCCCCATCCTATGCTCAGACGTGGTTTGTTCTTCTCGCATAGGTATTAAAAGAAGAAAAGAAAGAAAAAAAAGATATTGACTTTTTTTTATTCATGACTCGACAACAATGAAAAAAGGAGAGAAATTGTATCGACTTAACAGATGTGGACACATGGCTAACGCTTTGATTTTTTTTTTTTTTTTTTTTTTCCTCTGATTTGTGTAATCTGTAATCCTTTATACTTTATCTTATCGCAGAGAGCTAAACAAAATCTTAGATCGATATGAGCAGAAGCAGCCCTTTTACCTGTACACTGGACGTGGGCCTTCCTCGGACAGTATCCACTTGGGTCATATGATCCCCTTTATGTTTTGTCAATACTTGCAAGAGGTCTTTGACTGTCCTTTAGTTATTCAGTTGACTGGTAATGCTTTTCTTTTCTTTTTTTTCTTTTTTCTTTTTTTTTTTTTTTTTTTTTTTTTTTTTTTTTGACTTGTGCGTACTTTGCTTATAGGCAACATGATATTTTAAAACGAAAAGGCTCCAATCGCCAATTATTAATTTTTGGCCTTCTTTTCCATTTTCATTCAATGTTATGGATACAGATGATGAGAAATTCCTATTTAAGCCCAACCTCAAGCTGGAAGAGTGCATCAAATATTCGGAACAAAATGCCAAGGATATCATTGCTTGTGGTTTCAACCCAAAAAAGACTTTTATCTTTTCTAATCTCCTTTACGTTGGGTAAGTCTTCTATTATTATTTATTTTGGCGATCAGGGATATCAACAAAGAAGATACAACTAAAGCCCTTATATTGACTCGTTGTCTTTATGTCTATTTCTTATTGTTGATACCTTTTATTTCAAATAGCGGTAAATTTTATCACAATGTTGTTCGTATCTCTCGTTGCATCACCTACAGCATGTCCAAGTCAACGTTTGGATTCAATGATAGCGACAACATAGGCAAGTCTCATTTTGTCTCTATCCAGGCAGCACCTTCGTTCTCAAATTCTTTTCCCGAGATTTTCGGAGATCGTTCCGATATCCCCTGCTTGATTCCTTGTGCAATCGATCAGGATCCTTACTTCCGATTGACACGAGATGTCGCTCATAAGCTCAAGTATCCCAAACCTTCATTGATCCATGCAAAGTTTTTCCCTGCCTTGCAAGGTCCCGGTACAAAGATGAGTGCCTCTGTAGATAATTCTGCGATTTTCATGACTGATACGCCAGCTCAGATCAAGAATAAGATTAACCGCCATGCATACTCAGGCGGTGGAGCCACTCTAGAGTTGCACAAGGAGCATGGTGGCAATCCAGACGAGGACGTACCATTCCAATACCTCTCATTCTTCTTGGATGATGATGAGGAAGTGAATACAATTGAGAAAGCCTATCGTGCAGGAACTCTTTCATCTGGAGACCTCAAGAAGCGCTGTATTGAAGTCCTGCAGAAATTTGTTGGCGATTTTCAAGCTGTAAGTTTTTTCTTTCTTCTTAATATTCTTAATATTAGGCTTCAAAAAATTATGCGCTTGTGTTAACATATAGTTTTTATGTGCATATTTGATAATTTTAGCGCAAGGCTGCTGTCACTAACGAGATTTTGAAAGAGTTTATGACTCCCAAGGAGATGGGTATCACTTTTCCGACCAAGTAAACTATGAGTGTACAGATTTTAGTATTTCAGGACTAGTATGACATCTAGTACTAGTACTAGAGTTGAGTACTAAAGTTGGAAAAATTTATTGATTTTAGTACTCCTGCGTACTAATGTTGGAGAATTTAGTACTTCAGTGCGTGGCTGATTTTTTTGTCACTCTTTAGATGCATGTCACGGGAAAGATGTCTAGCAAACATACAAACCCCTTTCCACAATTGCAAAGTGTTCACAAAACCTACCTGTTGTCGAATTCTTCACACATAAACAAATTGTATATACAAACTAACTGAGGACGGTATTAACCGAACTATTTATACTTGCTATAATGATCAGAACCCAGAACCAAGTAAACGTCCGAACAGACCTATCCAAAAACGAGGGAGCTTGTCGCTCTCCTTCAAATATAAATGGTTTACTTAACAAAAATCTTATAATTGAGAAGGACCAACAAAAAAGAGCAACAAGCTGCAAATAATACAAAAAACCACTTTTCTCTCCTGGTCTAAAATTAGAAATTAAGTTTGCCGCACAAAACTAATGTAAAAAAATGGACTTACAAGACTTCGACAGCTAGATTATCGCAAATAGTAAAATAGGCTATTGCTGGATGTATATCGATTATAGAAAAAATGGATGAGGTATCGGGGGATATAAGGCTTTGGTACTTACAAAGCAAGGATTTTTTGGTCTTAATCCTTGAAGTATTTATGGAATTATTGCCGTTTAAAGGTTATAAAATGGTCGAAATGAGGTTCAATGTCAAGCCAAAGTGTCTGCCTTTCCCTCAAAAATACATCAAAGCGCTTTTCCACATAGTATATGATAGATACGTTACATAGCTTTGTATAGAGTCTTAGTTTTCCAAAATCCAAGCATTTTTCATAGACTTTACTTATAGCTGAAGAGAGAAATATATCATTTTTTAGGGATTTTTCGGTTTTATTCATTAAGGAACTTCGGATTCCTTTTATAAGAACACGTATGGTCCCTTAGTACATTATATTATGCACTACATATTCTTACTTTTTGGAAAGTTTGGTCAGTTTTGGAAATATTCTGATGGTTCTGCAATATTTTGTCTAAAAGCTAGACAATTTCCGTAGAAACCTTGACTTCAAGATGCCCTAGTTCTCAAACTTTTGAATATAAACATTTTCAATTTTTACCCAAAATACAATTTCCTGTTTTGAAAGATATATTTTCGGTTGCTTTATCGACTCTAGAAGTTTCAACACGTTTGGGGCCGAAATGAGGGACTTTACTATAGAGTATCTGGTTTTCTATGGATCCTGAGAACGCGAATATGCGTATATGGAGCACTCAGGCACTTTGGGAGATGAACCCCGTAAATGCATATTAGTATTATTTCCATCCCCGCCCCGAGCGCCCATTTTTTTTTGATAGCACATGGAAGTGATACTAGACATTCATAAACAAAGATGCAAGTGATACTAACACAAGAGTTGACATTCATAAATAAACATGCAAGTGATACTAACCTAAAACTTACCCGCACAAACCCCATGGAAAGTGATACTAAGATCTTCTTTCCATGATACTAAAATGTGGCTCGCACAAATCCAATGCAAAATGAGGTTGAATATTTTATGAGTGTACAGATTCTAGTATTTCAGGACTAGTATGACACTAGATGAAGAAGAGGGTCGACTAATAGGCGTTGTAAAATGGGTAGTAGAAGGCACATTTATGGCTCCTGCTATATATATAAAAAAAAATGGATGTTAATGGTCAGAAAAATAAATAAATAGTAAATGAAATAAGCATATGATCGCGTTATACCTGATGCCGCCGCTGCTGGTAGTTGGGCAATGACGTGAATCGTTTTTTTTGAGGAATAGCCTCGAATTTGTCCGAGACGAGGTCATCCGACTCTTCCAGTTTCTGTGGTAGCATGTTCTTCGTGTCATCGCTCGTTCGATTGTTGAGTCTAATTGTTCTTGCCGGGGAAGAAGGGGTAGCGATACGCCAGAGGATGAGGTCGCTTGCGTCTATGTCACTTAAAGTCTTTGACTTCTCCTTCTTGATGGCCTTTTGAGATCATCTACATCGTCATCTAGTGCAATTGTGACTTTAAACGCGGTTGAATCGCCGTCGAGAATGCAAAAAAGCTTAATTTCTTTGCTTGTCATCTGATGTAATTGTACGCTTATAAATTGATTTAGGTGTTATAGGCAGTGATCTGGTTATTAAATGTGGAGAGTGGAGGTACCAATGTTATTGTGATGAAGAAGAGCGAGTAGAGGAGAGAGAGAGAAGAGAGAGAAAAAAAAAAAAAAAAGGCCACAGGAATATGTTTATTTTTTTTGATTAACACGTACATCGCCTGTTACGTACGGGGCAAATTTACGTCATCATTTTGCTTTTGTCTTCACCTTTTCCATCCATCCCCTCACAGTATCTCTCTCTCTCTCTCTCTCTCTACAAAGAAAATGGCCAGTTAGGGTAAAGTAATTTGATGGTCTTCTAGTTCTTTCCAATTTGGCGTCGTACAGAGGGTAAATATACTGTGAGGCCCCGCTTCATTCACTCCAGCTGTGTACCGCTGGTCTCAGCCGAGCGGTTGAAGTGGCTGCAGCAGTGCCCATTAGTTTTTACAGGAATATTTATTATCACAATGCTTTATTACATGTACTTACTACTTTTTTACGATTAGCTACATCTTCAATTCCACAAGAACACCTGGAATGGCTCATGGAAAAATCTGAGGGCATCGAGCATGTCTCATTGGAAAACTTCGTTAATAAGTTCGAACTTAGTCATCAAGAGTCAACGACGGATGCATATCAAATACTCATATCCTATCATAATATCCGTAAAAACAGAAAACAAAGACTGCAAGAGGCCTTTGAAATTTTTCGCCAACATCACGAAGAAAGGTTTTGGGCCAAACTGGAAGTTACAGTTAACTCAGAGGTCGTAGCTAATCGGGCATTAGTCTCGGCACAAACTTTTGGTCAACGACAGTCGAAGACCATTCTTGACCAATATATATCATCATCAACAAACGACATTAAGACAAAGAGTGATTTATCAGGTATTATTATTATTATTATTATTATTATTATGTTATTATTATTATGTTATTACTATCATGTTATACATGTACTATTATGTTATTAAGTTTTTTCCTATACTTCAAATATTCTAGGTATTAATAGTAACAGCGAAAGGAAGCGCAAAACAGGTTAGTTAAATGTTTTTATCATCGTATTCTCAGTACAGCAATCAAACTAATAGTAAAAATGAACTAATATAGACAAGCTAGGAGATGATTTAGTGGCAAAGAGCGCTACAGATAGCTGTCTTGAACATTGTTCTCACAATCCTGTTATTTTCCTTTTGTAGATAATTCTGGGTCAACCACAGATCAAACGATGGGTCGTGCTCACAAGGAATCAAGAAGGGGTGAGTAACATAGTTAGCATTGTTAAGCAATCCATTGTTAGAGGTACAGATATATTAACAAGCCTTCAACGAAATTCGCCAACTTTTTATATTAGTATCCTTTGGTCGTAGTCTCACACTGGCAGATCGTAAGTAACTCTAAACTATTTTCTGATTGGATTATGTTTTTCTACTTTATGCTAATATCTGTGATTTTTATTATTTAGTTTCCACCAACAATAACTCAGCGATCAATGGTGATGAACGTTCGGAAAGATCTCTCCAGTCAACCTTTTCTCCTCGGTCCTCTTTAGCATCACACCTCATCTCCTCCGATTCCGGGGATCTAAGCTTCAGCACCCAAGAATCTACCCAATCATCATCTAGGATATTTTCGTGGGATTTTTTGGATGGTGGAGGGTGGATTGACTCAAAAGTCGACAGCCACTGGGTCCACAAGGGGATATCCATTAGTACCGACTTGATGAAGTTCAGGATACGGACTGTCCAGGACAATGGTGGGTTGACAGAGCCACACCAAAAGTTGTAAGTAAGACTGTTTTTGAAATCTCAGGGTGCTTAGGATAATTTCACTCAAGCTACCCAATTGAATACAACTAACAACCTTGTATCATTATAAACCTCTTTTAATTCTTTTTTGTAGAGCTGTAAACTTCATTTTCTTAGTTGGAGAGGAATATCAGACTGATGGTTTACAAGGGGAAGTCAAAGATAGCACTTGGGAGGCTATGTGTGATGCTATAAAAGATCCCATCCAACCACTTTCAGAGGACGTTTCTATGGAGGCCCTTAAATGGTTCCATAGGATGGCAAATAATAAGATGGAGTCATTTGAGCAGATGTTGGAAGCTTCCCTGCCTTCAGATCCTAATCTCAAGTCTGTTCTAAGAAACATTGCCAGTAATACCCAGTACTGGAGCACCCAAGCACGGAATGAAAACACATATTTGAAAGCGTTGCTTGGACCCCTCCTTGAAGCCTATTTTGGAAAAATAAAATATGCCAGAAGTGACTGGTAAGATTCTTGACTTTCATGCAGGTGACCGACAGTGTACAGGATTAAACTAATCGTGAACAATTCTTTAGGACTCCAACCCAAGATGACACAAGGGATGCAGAGACATCCACACTCATCCCAGATTATGGGACTGCTACGTCGATCGGAAAAGAGCAATATTATGCTCTGTTGCTGGAAGGAAAGATCGCAAGGAACAGTGGACAGCATCAGATGTGGGATGATCTCACAAAGTTGGGGAATGAGATGAAGCTTGCACTCAACTCAATCCTGAAGCTATCTCCTTCTGGGGAAGTTTGTGTTGTGGGGATCCTTGTACGAGGTATGCGTATCATTGTTTCTTGGTGTTTTTAAGTATCTTGTCTATTATTAATTCTCTCTGATTTATTTTTATTAATAGAACCATACATTGAGTTCTTTTCGATGCAAATTTGTGCAGAAGGTACATGTACATATATTATGCACAAATTTGCATCAGCCTTCATTCCCTCAGGGGCATCTAACCCATTCCCTCTTTTGCGTCTCATGGAGATTTGTGAGCATGCAAAGAAGAAGGTCGAGTGGTGTATCCACCAGATCCGCTTGGTCAAGTTCGAAGAAAGCTTGAATCCAAAGGTGGACCTGTCGTGGCTTCGACCCTCCTTTAACAAGCCTAAGCGCTATCAGGTCACCGACAGAGCATAGGGTCTTTTGCATGTTGTCCAGTGTCATTGTAGGTTGGTAATAGAGTGTAAGTCCTGTTCTAATATGAGATATTTTATTAAAGCATAGCAAAATTCAAAGGCATGCATTAAGCGGAGTGATTACCCTGGGTTCTTGAGTGTGATGAATACCGTGTAGACGTCATCAAGGAATATTGTATATAATAAAATATCTTTTTAATTAATACGAGCCGGAGACCGTGGCGAAGCCACGGTCGGCTCTTGCCTCGTTAGAAAATTTAATGCTTAGCCTCGTAAGACAACAAAAAGAAACATTGTCTACAGCAGCAAAAGGTTTATATTTTGACATAGGAATGAAGACAATAAACTCACGTAGGCCTTTGGCCTTTTACTACTGTAAAAATTATGTGTAAACTGCATGTTTTTTTTATTACAAAACTAAAATACAAAGCTAAAATACAGAACCAAAATACAGTAGATAAAACGCAATAAAGTAGAATACAAAATATACAAAATATACAAAATAAAATACAGACGAAACTACAATCAAGAGGGAGAATATCTGATAATCACAACATTTGATAGATTAACGACGGCGAAGAGGTAACGCAGTAAATGGCAATCAAAAGACAATGTGGCTATAAAGCATCATTGAAGACAATGTTCCGTGTGTATGTTCCTAGCCTATCTCTTACCTTGCCGTTCGCGATAAGTACCTTAAGATTATTTGGGTCTGTACACCGTGACAAAGCAACGTAGAGATGACCATGACTGAAAACATCTTGAGGAAGATAAACACCAATATGTTTGAGTGTCTGTCCCTGGGACTTGTTGATGGTCATGGCGAAGGCAGGCTTGACTGGAAATTGTCGTCTGCAGAACATGATCGGAGAAGAATGATCATCAAGTGTCGTAAGCGGTATGTGAGGAATGAAGACACACTCTCCTTGAAATTGTCCTTTCATAATGTCGACCTGGATCATTAATGCACGTACAATCATGCGAGTACCATTACATAGTCCACGCTTTGGGTTCAAATTGCGAAGAAGGATGACGGGCTGACCAACCTTTAGCTCCAGTTTAAACGGAGGCAAGCCTGGCGGGGAGAGGTTGTTCAGGTATTCCACAGGATAGTGAGCCGTAGCTGCTGCTTCGGGGTCTTGAAGGCTATCTTGACCAATATAACTGACTGACTGCTGGGTGCTACAGAGCATACTGGTGGCTAGTTGATTCAGTTTATCGACATCCTCATTAGGGGGACTTAAGATAGCGCGCTCAATGAGCATCTCAGGAAAGTGACAACAGAGACAGGGATAGTAGAGGGGCGGCAGGGACTGAAGATGTCAGCGACTTTTTTTTTTTTTTTTTTTTTTCAATCTTGAAGGACTTCTTGGTACACAATATTTCGCGTGTATTTACAAAGATCCCTTGAATCACCTTTGATAAGTACCTTCAAATGCTTGGGGTCTGTACAGCGAGAAAGAGCCACATAGAGCTGGCCATGACTAAAAACAGACCGTGGGAGGGAGGTATATGCCAACATTCTGAAGAGTTTGTCCCTGAGCCTTATTGATGGTCATGGCGAAGGCAGGTTTCAAAGGGAAATGGCGCCGCTGGAATATGACTGGAGACGATCTATCATCAGTTGCATTGATATTGATTCGAGGGATGTAATGGATCGCTCCTTTGAATATTCCCGTCATTACTTCAGCTTCGATGACTTTGTTTCCAAGTTTATGCACAATGAGACGCGTACCGTTACAGAGACCTTCCTTTGGGCTCAGGTTCCTTATGCGAATGATGGGCTGACCGATCTTTAATTGCAGTATACTGGGAGGCATTCCGGGAGGATTTAAAGAATTAAGAAATTCCACAGTGTATGTTGCTGCTGCTACTGGGTCGTCAATATCAGGGATGGAATCTTGCCCATGATAGACCTTTGGAATGGTATGACTTGAAAATATCTCTGTTGCCCAAGCATTTCGCAGAGCGTAGGCCATGTATATATGTGTTTCTCTACATTATTATTTTAGAAAACTAACACGATATGCAATGGTCCTCTTGACTTGATTATAGTCATGTTTCTTAGCACTCATGGCACAAGTTAGATTTGTCTGTAAGGGAAGAGGAGCTAAAGTGGAGAAGGAAGGTTTCTTATAGAAAAAAAGCGCGTTCCATATGAAATATCAAACATTTCACAGGAGCATTGTCATTGTCATTGCACAGACCATGTTTCTCTATGAAAATTAATTTGTTAAAAAATAAATCTCTTTGTTTTCTAACAGTCATGTTTCTGTCATATATTTTTATCATGCCACATGAATGTATCGACACTTGAAGGAATTCATGTTTGAGGTTAAAGCATATGATATGATCAAGGCTTATAGGTAGTGTTTGAAGGAGCTCAATTGTTGTTTTATTATTATTACTATTATTATTATTATTATTATTATATAAAATAAAATTCTTATTATTATTTTTATGCATCAATGGTTCAATGGCTGATGGTAGAAGCAGGCCATGATTGAAGGCTGATTATTTTTTTTTTCAATGCATCATGATTGAGATGATTGAGATGATTGAGATGATTGAGATCTGGTTGGTTATTATTTGTAATGTAAAGCCCAAAGTTGCGCTCTCATGATGATCGCTCATAATCATGATTGAGGTCACATGATGATTGGGTCACATGATTGAGGTCCGATGATTGAAGTATGTATGCTCATTTCCTGAAGGGCACATGAAAATGGAATGATATGAAATGAAAATGGAATGACATGAAATGAAAATGGAATGACATGAAATGAAAATGGAATGACATGAAATGAAATGAAATGAAATGGAATGGAATGGAATGGAATGGAATGGAATGGAATTTATTTTAGATTTATGGACGGACGTATCATAGAGCAAGAATTATGAAACTATGAAATGAAATATATCATATAATAGAGCAAGATCTATGAAATATATCATATAATAGAGCAAAGATCTATGAAACGAGTTATTACGATAAGGGAGAAACCATTTCGACTTTAGTATAAAGATACTCATACTGCGTCTAGTATCACTTCATCAGAAAAAAGAGCGCTCGGGACGAGGGTGAAATTGATATTAATATGCATTCATGGGATCCATCCCTGCAATGCTCTCAGAGTGCCTGAGTACTCTATATACGTACATCCGCGTTCTCAGGAATCATAGAGACCAGATGGTCTATACGACAGGTTTTGTGAAGAGGGATGGTGAGTTTGGATACTTTGCAGCTGTGGAAGCGGGATTGTTTTTGTTATTTTGGTACGCAGTACGAGTATGTCATACTAAATTTTCGTTATTTTGGTACGAAGTACTAGTATGCCATACTAGACACCTGATACTAAAATCAATACGATCGTAAACTATTAAAAGATTGACAGAGAAAAACAAATACGCAAGCTATTTTTTTTTTTTTTTTTTTTTTTTTTGTCTATCCATTTGTAGACGTGTAGACTAAGAGTAACAGAAGAACAGATAAACAAATAAACGTTTTAAGCATGCCCTATGATAATTTTTTTTTGTTTTTTTTTTAAAAAAAAAAAAAAAAAAGTAAAAATATTCGGTCTACTACACATCAATAGCCTTCTATTTTATTACTTCTATCCCATGCTTCCTTTTTTTTTATTTTTTTCATCCAATGGTTCTACAGACAATTTTCAACTTCCTGTTTTCGTTTCTTTACTTCTGCAACTCGCCAGCAGCAAATAGCTTTCCTAACGTTGGTCCAGCGAATTGGTTGATCTGTTTGCAGTAAGTGTCGATCTGTCCCGAAATCAGGAGATGATCCAAGCGGCTAGGCTCAGCTGGGAGCTTGAACATCGCATCCACATCCTCATTAGGAAGAGGAGCCTGACCAGCCTGAGCGCGACGTACGTTTTCAGTTTTCTTTTTTTTTTTTTTTTTTGTTAAAGTTGAAAATAGGTCATATCAAAATAAAAAGAAAGGATATTGTCAGAAGCAATAGAATAAAATTAAAAAGAATATAAATATGATAGATGTGAAAGTAATGCAATAAAAAAAAAATACATACTCTGTTGGCGAGATAAGCAGCCTTCTTCTTGTTCTCACGCTCAACACTGCGTTGCCAGTAAGCATAATTGCCCTGTTCCTGTTGATGATCTTCAATCGTATCCATCAAGTTTTCCAAGTTCTTGGCCACATAAGGATCCAAACTCAAGTCGAGCATATCGAAGCTAGGTGTCAGTACTGACTTGTTCTTCTTCTTGGTGGCGTTGGTTAGGGTGCTATTTTTGTAAGTGGTCAAGTGTGATGTTGAGATCTCTGCAGTCTCATTCGGAGTCTCAAGTTCAAAGAGGAGAGCGTTCAAGAGAGCGGTGTTGCGGATTGTAATAGGAAGTTCCTCAAAGATGTTGGAGAACGTCAACTTGGCCTTTGCAAGAGCTTCAGTGGTGAATTTCTTTTCCTTGTAAAGCTTCATGAACGAGGGAGTCAGACGAAGTGCACGAAGGTTAAGGTTACCCATGGATGAGCGAGCAACATCTATGGCATATTAATAACGATAACAGTAATAAAGGTATGATGAAAATCAGATATAAAAAAAAAAGCTATGCCTCTGAATTGCTACACTGTCGTGCCGGCGTTTTTCGTTTGTCGCTTTGTTGCTTTATCGTTTGTTGCTTGTCACTTGTTGTTTTTTTTTTTTTCTTTTTTTTTTTTGCCTACCGTGAATAATAAGGACAGACTTGTTCAAAGCCTGTTGGAACTCAAACTGATGCTCGATCAAGGATTGGTTCATAAAGTTACCCAGATGAGCCGATTGGTACCAACCAACCGAATTATCATCAACATTGACCTCACGGAGACAGCGCATCATCTGCAACTGATATTGAGATCCTTCATAAAAAAATAAAAAAAAGGGGGAAGGTCAGTCGTTCAGCTTTGCTCTCTCGCAACTAATATACATCTAATCGACTTGATCGATGCCGTTGCCCCCATTATTTTCATACCCTCAAAATCCTCGGACTCTTGGTTCTTAGGCATGGGGAACGAGTGAGTGACCTCGAGGACGCCATTGACATCCAAACCCATCAGCTGACCAGTGACAGTTGAAGGGGCAAACTCACGACAGTGCTTGACAATCTTGAGAACGACCTGAGGTTGATATGAAGTTGTATACACATTATCCGCGTAGAATAAAGCGCGTTATTGATTAGCTAAGGTTTTGTCGACAAACACAAAGTGAACAAGATCCAGCGCAAGTCCTAGCACGGATTAAATTTGCAACTCCTGATGTGGACGTGTCACTTTTTTTTCAGATCCGATCGCTAACGATTTAAAGGTGTCATCTGTCGTCACTCCCTCTGCGTTGAACTATCAAGGTTGAGATTGACGTTCGAATCCAGTAACAAAGTGGGCGAAGTATTGATTACATGCGATCGTATGACATGTCCTGTCCAGTATCGACTTTTTCTTTTTTTATTTTTTATTTTTTTTTTTTTTTTTGTTGTGATTATTATAACTGTAGAGGTCATCAAGAATCGCTCATGAAAAGCTGCTCCAGTGTAAATAATCGATTTTTTTTTTTTATTTTTTTTATTTATTTCTTTTTACCATAGCATCGAGTTGGACGCTTTGGATAGGGACGGTGCCCTCAATATCCAGGGCAGCAGACAACTCCTTGTTGGTAGGCATGGTCGATGGATGCGTGTGGAGGATGGAGAAGAGAAAGGGGTTATGAAAAAAAAAAAAAAAAAAAAAAAATCAGGACATGCAATTTGAGTTGCCCTATTAATCATCTCTCCTCTGTCTGTGCATAATGTGAAAAAATAATAACAATTGGAACGCCACGCTTTCTATATAGTCACGTTATGCATATAAAGAGGATGAACCCTTATGCAGTCACATTTGTTTGTTTTCT
Source organism: Lobosporangium transversale (assembly GCF_002105155.1). NCBI lineage: Eukaryota > Fungi > Mortierellomycota > Mortierellomycetes > Mortierellales > Mortierellaceae > Lobosporangium > Lobosporangium transversale. The sequence goes on along the minus strand of NW_019029037.1, from coordinate 222,730 downwards.
TAAAAAAAAAAAAAAAGTATAGACAAAGAAAGCTTCAACAAAAAAGAGACAAAGAGAACAGGTCCAAGTTAGTTTTTACACCCATCTCCTCTCCTCGCCCTCTTCCATCCTCACTTTTTTTTTTTTTCTTTCGTCTTTTCATTTTATATAATACTGATCATGGATGTCTCTGGAGTACTTGAAGCTCACAAGCAAAAGTTTAAGTCAGTGACAGTAGAAGGAAAGATCATTCCTGTCGAATATGATCTCGGTCTTCTTGCTGCATATGACCAAAACCCTGTTGATGAAGGAGAGCTCAAGTAAAGCAAAAAAAAAAAAAAAAAAAAAAAAAAATAGACGACAAAGTGGAACGTTTCGTTACTTCGCTATTGAGGATTAACTACATAATGAACTATAGAAATAACCATATCCTTTTTCACGTCTCAAAATCACCAATATTCATACATTCATAGTAAGAACAAGGATGAATATCTTCAATCCCTCTCCCGCGACAACGCTCAACTTCTTTTCAATGAGATCTTTCAACTTCCAACAATATCCGATGACAATGGCGTGATGGCAATGCTTCCAACGCCTACAACTCTCTTACCCCGTGAAAAACCCTTGCCCAAACCCAAACCCGAGACCCGTTGGGAGAAGTTTGCTAAAGCTAAAGGAATTGTCAAGCGCAAGAAAGAAAGAATGGTCTTTGATGAAACTTCAGGAGAATATAAGCCTCGATGGGGATATAAAGCCATCAATGATGACGGAACCAAGGATTGGCTTATTGAGGTCCCTGCAGGAGCCAACCCAATGGATGATCAATACGAAGCTAGGAGAGAAGCCAAAAAGGAGCGGATTGATCGGAATGAGAAGCGTCACCAACGTAATATGGAGGAGGCTGCTGTGGCTTCGAAACTGGATCGAAAAACTGTCAACAAGGGTGAGCGTCCCAACATGGACAATGCTCGCGCCATGAAACGTAAAGAGTTGGAGAGCCAGATCTTGATCACTAAAAATTCAACTGCCAGTGTTGGAAAGTTTGACAAGGCCATCGAAGGTGACTTGAAACCCAGAGGTATCAAACGTCAGTTTGCTCCTACGATCACGGATCTATCAAAGGAGAAGGCTGGAAATATGAACATTCTTGATAAGATCGTCGGTAAAAATGGCGAAGATTTGGTGAATGTTCGCAAAGTAAGCTCTTTTTTTTAATATTATAAGGTTGGCATCTTTAGTGATATGATTTCTAACTTCTGGCATGTTCTCATTTTTCTTTGTCTTAACTCAAATTTCCCAGGCAATCAAGGCAACAAAGCGTCAGTAGAAATCAGGAACCCAACTCACCATTTCATATCATTTATTTTCATTGTAATAAATATATATCACATTGCATTGCTACCATACAATTCCCGATGATCCTTTTCTGTAACCGGACAAAAAAAAATTAAATGCAAGTAACGAAGCTTTCTTTATTTCATGATGATGCAGAAAGGTCACAGGAGATGTCAATCAAAGATCAAGCACTTTTTTTTTTTTGCCTTTTTTCAGATCATGGATGATCCTGCAATTAATGCGCCTCCCAACACTACAGAAAGGCTTACAAAGGCAACATAACGCCAGTTCTGTGATTGACTTGAATCACCAACTTCGAACGTATGATCTTCTACTCTTTCTCTTGCATGTGGTTGTTTAGAACCTTGCTGTTGGTGTAAGGTCTCGGTATTATTGTTATCTGTATGATCTGGTTGTATTTGTAGAACGCTTGGCCCCTCGACTTCAGTGCCTATTTCTACTTGCTGTGTAGATACTGAGTCACCTTCCGTCGCTAGAGTTGACGATGAATGATCCTTAGGTTCTGTCAACTCAATATTTTGTACATTGCCAAAAAAGTCGGTAAGCAGTGCCTATCATATTTTGTTTGAGATCACATTTTAGCATGTATGATTTCCTCCTAGAAAAAAGAAAAAAAAAAAAAAAAAAAAAAAAATACCTGATCTAGTGGCCGGTGAAAGAGGTCGGAACGCACGCCAGGGTTCGAATAAAGCAGTTTAGGATTATAAGTATCAAACTAAGCAAGGAAAAAAAAAAAGTGTAATTAAGAGATTAATATCTCAACTTGTTAGTCTTCAATGCCTTCCTTTCATCTACCTATTACATACTAGATCTTTAAGTGTCGCCTTCGACTGCATATCGATTTTTTCAAGGACTTCCAGGACGTAATAGGTGAATCTATCAACAACTGCTACTCCAATATCTGGGTCATCGTGATGCTAAAAGATAAGAAGATGGGATCAAGTCAGCTTTTTTGAAATACCCATCCTTGTCAAAGGGGGTTTTTTTTTCCGGGAAAGTCTTTATTTTTTTTTTTTACCGAGTAAGAACTTTGGCTGAGCTCACTACTACCGGTGGCCAAAATGTTGGGAGAGTGAATCTTGGTATACATAGTATTCGCCTGGCAGGTATCGATCATAAACAAAATCTCGTTGTAGCGCTTCTTCTCGTACATCTGTTGAAAAGCATCGCCTAGATCATAAGAGCTGATTTCCTCCGCATCTTGGAACTTCAAAAAATCTTCTCCTCCATGACCGGTCATGTAGACCAAGATATTGGATTGATCATCCGTCAAAAGACGTTTTGATCGTGGAGTTTCTTTTGCAACACGACCTATTCATAATAGATGCACATTAAATATAAAAAGAGGACAGCGAATTAATGACATGAAAGCTGTTTTTCTTTTTAACTCCTAAAAAAAAAAAAAAGCTACCTGTTAATAAACGAATGAAGTTCTCGACAGTGACTTCATAACCTCGATAGTCAACTTCAACATTTTCGCCATATAAATCCAAGTATCGACCTCGATTGTTGTAGACAGTAGCGGGGAAAATGTTGCGAGAGTTGCAGGCGACATCATCTGCAAGCATCATGATAATATTTGAGTCTGGGATCCCCAGTCGTTTCACTGTCCTGTACATGGCAAGTGTGTTGGCAATGTGGCGGTAATTGAACCAAAAGCGAGAAGTACAGACCTAAGAAAGATTAAAAGTCTTAGAATTATATTGGAAAGGATCGTGGACATACTAGTTTTTTTCTTTTTTTTTTTTTTCTTCAATATGAGCTAAATATTGAAGTAAGGCTGCGCATTTCTTTCTTCATACCAAAACTGCCCAGTTATTGGTGTGTCCACTCCTGGTTTTGTTGAAGAAACCTTCTACATTTTCCGTGCTGGTGTCAGTGGTGACTGATGCTGCCAATACTGAGGTGATGAATGCACCTATAACGGTTGTGATTGTGAGATGCTTGAGTATCGCCCTGGGTCGCATTTTTTAAAAAAATGAAAAGGTGTCAAAGATGAGATGTGCACATCTCCCTGTACTTCATTTGCCCAAAATGTGGCTTTGTTTCTACTTCAACCAAAGTGTGGCAAAGCAAAGAATGCTCTTTCTACTCTGTAGGATCAGCATTGAGACCAGCAGCGGCATCAACGCCAACCATCAACATCATGAACAGGGGAATAGGATTAGTCTCGTATGGCGGTGATTCAGACTCGGAGAGCTCGGACGAGGACACCCTCATGACCCCATCGTCATCATCAACAGCAATTACTACTACTACTGCTACTACTACGGCTGGTACGACTACTTTTTTCTCTACATTAACGCGATGAAATGTTAGGCAAGTTTTTAAACCCGATAGTTTCTTTACTCATTTATCACTCGGCCAATAGCATCAAGCAATAATTCACAAAAAGGTCAAGAAACAGCAGAATCCTCAGATAAGGTGTGTATCTTGGCGGATGTATTTTCCGATCTAGGAAAAAAAAAAAAAAAAAAAAAAAAAAAAAAGGCGGCCAGTGATCTTTCGTGGGTTTGCGGTACATCTAAACTAAAGACTTGTCGGACACTTTTTTTTTATCAATTCATTTCATTTTTACCTTCTCTCATAATTATGGGGCCATTTATTTACTTTAGAACTCTGGTAAAGATAATTTACAGAAAATTAAGATCATGAATTAGCACATAGTTATGAAAGACTGATCAATGGATGTTTACCAAAGGAAAAGAAAAAAGAAAAAAATACATACTTACCATATTTCCTTATTTTGTCTCTCTGTCTGCTTTAGAACGGCCGACACTGCAAGACACTATATCAGCACGATCTCTCGTTGGATCGCGATCTTCTGGAAGTGAATCCTTAAACAAAATTGCCTCTACCAATCTTTTACGTCAAGGACTAGTTTCATTATCTTCGGAAAGCAAGCAAGGCGACGATGTATCGGCGGCGACTACAGAAGAATCTGGAGCTACATTACCTCATTCATCATTCATTAAGTCACAATCAGGGACGCCGCTTCCAGCAGACCACAGTGCAGCTGCAGATGTCTTGAATACACCGACAAATGGAATGAGTCCACAGATGTCTCAGATGGAGCGGATTCCTATCACTGGCGAAGCGCATGGTACAGAACAAAGCAAATATTCAGGTGATAATGGCGAGGATGTAGATATGGATGATCAGCAAGATATCCGCCTGGACCGAGCTGCGTTAATGAGGTCGTTGCTTCGACCAAAGCCAATCCCAGGTATTGAAAACTATGGTATTCCTCCTGAACCTGAAGGTGAAGTCAATCCAGATGTTCAGGTAAAAAAAAAAAAAAAAAAAAAAAAAAGATTTATAATGCTAAATGAAGTACCTTTACGTTATCAGCTAATTTCTTTTATATATATATATATATATATAGAGTAAAATAGAACAATATCAACATGTTAAAATGACTCGTGGGATCACCTTTAACCATTCACTGATGAAAAACAAAAACTTTCGGAACCCACATATCTATGCGACATTGGTTGATGTGGTGGCTCTGAACGAGGTTGGATCCAATTTTGACAAGGATATGGAGTTCTTTGGCTTCGAAAGTTATCCACCCGAATCATATGCCACTGGAATTGGTAAGTAAAATATCACTTATAGGTGGATTTTTTTTTTTTTTTCCCAGTTCCAAAATTTGGTCCGTTCATGGATCTTTTTTTTTTTTTTTTTTTTTTTTTGTAAAACCAATTATACTTTTGAGATTACTTTTGATTAGAGTCCTGACACTGGTGCTGGCGCTGGTGCTGGTGAAAATGTACCATCGCTCTTTGACTCGAGGAGAAACACTGGGCATCACATGGACTGCTTTATGTTTCTGCTGTGCAAAAAACTATTTTTATTTTTGTGTGTGACAAAAAAAAAGTTCCTGAAGTGCAATTGAGAGCAATGTCAGTGTTGAGAAGGGAGTCTGTCTTGTTTATGCTAAGGTTTATTTGATGTTTAAGATTGTTTTGACCGCGCATGCGCAACGCGTTTTTCCACATGGGGGTCGGGCATAAGGAGAAAACTTTAGGAAGATTTGGTAGGACACAGTGTGTATTGTTGTTAAAAGAGAGGCAGATGGGATGGCTCCCCTTTTTATTCAAGGACAAAAATAGAAAGACGATCCTTATTCTAATTATTATTATTATTATTATTATTATTTATTTTTTAATGTAACATGATAGCTGAAACACAGAAGACAGCGATGGATAAGCTGGCTCAGCAACAGGCTGCAGGGATGCGATCGCATCTTCAATTTGTATCTGGAGGAGGAGGCGGAGAAGGAGGCGGGACCAGTAGTGCAGTGGGGGGAATGATCAGGTCACAATCCAATAATGCGAACGCCCCGATATCCACAGCATCTGCTATGGCATCTGCTGCTGCTGCTGCTGCTGCATTAGCAGCGGGAATGCAGCAACGAGCACGGAAGAGCAAATGGGATGTTGCTCAGTCCAGTGGGGCGGACGATTCGAATAGTAAACGACCCCGTCATTAAAATAAACAAAAGTAACAGTACTAATAATTACAATAAAAATGTAGTAGAGTTGGGAGAGTACATGAAGGCATGTAGCGTGTAAAATGTAAAATGTATTAACGCCATTAACATGACTCTGATATGAATATGAAACAGGCGTTCGTGCCTTAATATGTAAATCTTAATTCTCTTAATTATGTGATCCAGAACAGCAAAAGATCCGATGCATCACCATCTTTGTAAATTACCTTTTTACTGGAATGCTTGGGCTTGGTGGTTTACTTGTCTGATTAATGTGCAAAAGAAGGTTGTTGAATGCTCTCTGTCTTTTTTATTTTTTATTTTCATGAGCATGATCACAAGTATGAGCACATGCAACCGTGCTTACTTGAAAACATGCTTCTATTGACCCCAATATGCTCGCAATACTGTTTCAAGGAACATTGACCTAAGAGCGCGCTTCTTTTTCTTTGTTCTTGAGAGATTACTAAGAAACCGAAAGAAAGAGGACAATGTAACAAGCACTGTTGCTATTATTGGTCGCTTTGATGCCGTGCCACATAAACCAAAACAGGATTATCGCGAATGTGTAATGATCGTATATGTACATGGTTTTTCTTTTGTCATCGAGGGCTTGCCTATGTAGAAATGTGACCCTTTTGTCTAAAATTTTAAAAATTGATAGAATTCAAAAATTCAGGAGTAAATCGTAGAGAGGTGGTACACGATCAAACATAAAATGTACTCTTTCAGCATAGCATTGCCGCCGCTTGTTGAAATATAATTAAATAGATTGCAATTACGGCTAATATGAAGGAATGGAATGGTCTTTTTTTTTTTTTTTTTGCATTTCGGGGAAACAGGACAGGGGCTTTTGAAAAGTTAAAAAGAAAGAAAAAGGTTTTGGGCCCCTCTTTTCGAATACTCACCTCCCAAACAAAGGGGAGAGTAGCATAAAGTAAGAAAGAAAGATATTTACAAATGGTTGATATAACTATTCAATATCATTGGCATAAATATCATTGGCATATAATTGCTCTGAACATCGTTCTCAAACCACATTTCATTTGAAGCACCGAATCATATCTGAATGAAAAAAGTGCAGGGAACTAGAAAAATAGAGCACGATGACCATTTCACACATTTCAGATCTATTTTTGAGGTGGTAAGACATGGATTTATTAAAAGTTAATGGAAATGATCACGTAAAACTTTTAATAAATACATTAGCATCCTAGACTGGCTCTGATGCAAATGTACATGTATATACATGGTATTTTATAATCTATACATGTTTCATCAGTCTACATGTAACTTCCAGAAGCCATGAACCTCCCAAAGTAGCCGTTGATCAAAATAAAAGCTTTGCTTGTCCTCTGTTTCCATTATAAGACCATGTAGTAGCGAAATCAAGGGCTAATCTAAGATCCACATTGAAATCTGTTCATGATCCCAAGCCCTAAAGGACTATAGGGCTACAGCGTTAAAAGGAGAAGGAAAAAGACAAAGGGGATAGGTATAATGATGAATGTATATTATCGAAAAGATAAAACTGTAAACAAACAGGACATTGACCATCAGACAAGGCCAAGAGCTGAAGAGATCATAATGAAAATGGGGAAATGGGACTACAATTAAGAGCAACGACTTGAATGTATTGTTTTCAAACAAGTACATATCATTCATTCAGTAGAGCTTTATATCCACAACAGAGTATATTAAACACAACAGAGTGTTGTAACGTTGATAATGTCTTCCACACTCTTCTCGAGAGGTAGACAGCAATAAAGATAAAAACCACCATCCGTTTCCTTCGTTTTCTTTTTTTCCATCCTTCCTTGAACTTTTCCACCTTGTCGTCTTTCTTCGATCGCTTGCCTTTTCTTCAAAACTCCCATACTTCTTCTTTGTTTCGGTGATTTAGTATTTTATTATATTTTTATAATTTGCTTTATTTTGCTATTTGTCTATTTCAAGAGCTTGTCCCCTGCCTATCCATCTCCGATTTTTCTTCCCATTTCCATTTAAAAAAAAAAAAAAAAAAAAAAAAAAGGGGGCCCATTCATATTGGTCCATACATTCATTTTACGCCCATCGAACAACCTCCTCTCTTTTTGACCTTATCAGCACATCATGCTTCACGTAGCTACACCGATTACGAGTCATCTCCAACCGGAGACTGAGCACACCTCTGCAATCGCTCATGTCTCTGCTGCTCCTGTCCCTGTCCCTGTCCCTGCCCCTGCCCCTGCCCCTGCCCCTGTCTCTGTCCCTGTGTCTATTCCTGCTACTGTTTCTAGTACCTCTAGCATCGTGACCGGGTTCACGTCTGTTTACACAACAGTTGATACTAGCAGCATATTCCAGGGCCAGGATCAGCAGCAACTTTTTCCGCATAATGTGCAAAACATGATTGCACACGATCTAGGAAATATCTTGGCACAGCATCAGCGTACCATTGCTTCCTATTTTGTCAACAAGGAATCATCCACTCTAGCTTCGACCCTAAGCAAGGATCAGAATGCAAAACTATCAGATTTTTATTCCAGTTTTAAAATTGACGCTCCAACGGTCGTTTCCCTGCCCACCGCGCCGGCCTCCCCTTCAGACTCTGATTCTTCCTTACAACTTCAGGTTGATATCGACAATAAACTATCTCTCTCCGCCGAGCTTGGATCGTTTCTTCTGGAATCTGAACCTGCTCCTTCCTCATCTTCAAGCCCAAGCCCAAGCTCAAGCCCAAGCCCAAGCTCAAGTTCAAGCCCAAGCTCAAGTTCAAGCACAGGCACAAGCTCAAGCCCAAGCTCAAGCGCGTGTCCTACGCTTTCTTCCCAGAGGTATGAAGTCTTATGATGCTTTTTGTCCTACACAATGTCTCTATTTCTAACAAAAACAAAAACACAAACACAAAAAGCACATGCACAAAAAGAGAAACAAAAAGTCAGTTTGCCACTTTGATCTCGACTCAATTGAGCACCACCACAACAATACCACAATCCAATCGCCTGTGCATGCGTGTGTGTCTGTGCCTGAAAAAAAAAAAAAAAAAAAAAAAAAAAAACTAGTATTAATAGCTAATACAAATTATATATATAATCATAATCATATAATAATAGCGACAATGTCACTCCTTCCAATCTCGGCATTGCGACAAATCCCATCTCCACTATCAGTCCTTCCGCTACCGCTGCTACCGCTATCACCGTCACTGCCACTGCTACTCTTGAAGTTTCTGCGGCCACATCGATACCAACTACGTCCGCCACTACAGCCACAGTAGCAACAACAACAGCAGCAGTTCAACCAATTTATAATGCCTTGTCCGAATCCAAAGGAATCTCTCTTTCTTCTGTTTCTCCTCAGATCGAACAAAAAAACCAGCGTCAAATTAAATTTCAACACCATCAGCTTCAACAACGCTCATTATCCTTCTCTCATATTCCGATTGTCCCAAAAGCGATTCGTAGAACTTCTCGAGCTTCTACTCACACCGCCAAAGTATATCCATCTCCACCCCTTCTTCCCACCGTGCTCTCAGATTCCTCTTCTTCTACTTCTTCCGCAATTTATACAATGACCAGCACAGCCCAACAACAACAGCAGCATCAGCAACTCATGACCCCAGTCGTTTCCTACACCACTACGACCACAATAATTACAAACAGTACTGTGACTACTGACGGTGTTGATGACAGTAACCATACTTTCAACAGCGGTCCTTCCGAACCCTCTTCTTCTTCATCCTCTACTTCTTCACCCATATCTGCCATTACTTCATCCATGGCTACTGCTACTAGTTCACCTATGGCTACAGCTACTTCGTCTATGCCAACTGCCTCAGAACCCCATAAAACTTATCAACTCTATGACAACCCATTGCCAACATCACAAAGAGCATCAACTATGACACCGCCCTTGAGTATTACTCCCGTCAGTTATGATGAGCGACTTTCTTTGAAACCGATCCCACAAAAGTCTGAGGACTGGGGTGCACTAGTTGATACTCCAGAATCTCCTGTTCAGTTGCATCATCCTCGCTCCCATCATCAACATCATCGTAGCATTTCTGCGGCATTCGCTCCTTATCAACAGCAATTTCCTAGAGGACAGATCTTTAATCAAGAAGCCTATACGGCCTCCCCAGCTCCTGATGTATCGATGCCCTCGGGCGATTACATGCAGTATCAGCCTCAATCGTATTTCCCACAGTCATTGCAGCAGCAGCAACGACCACCTATGCCTATGCATTCCCAAACAGACCCTATCGCTGTAGCCCATCAACGTCAACCATATCAGTATCATCAACAACATAACTCAATGTCGGCTGTCCCTTTGAGTAACAATGGTAAGTCGAAATCTCGGAATCCTGTTGCCGTTCCTTTTTCCTTGTTCACTCATCCAATCCGATCTCTTTTTCTGTTTCATTTCAAAATTGACCCTTATGCCTATTTTTTTTTTTTTTTTTTTTTTTTTTTTTTTTTCGCTCAATAGGAACGATGGGAGCAAATGGGGGCTCTAACAATTTGGACGCGGACTCACGCAAGGTGTTCCGCAAGTCTTGGTCTGCAAGCGAATCGCCCGCCAACAATAGCTCTGGTGGCGGTGCCATGAATTCCCACGGATATATGACACCGCCACGCATGATGAGTGATAACTATTCAAGACCAGGCCAACCTTTGAAACACTCCTCTTCGTCTAATGTAGCAACATCGGTCTCACTCTTGACAGACGCAGCCATCCTGGCCAAATACCGTGAGACAGCGAACAAGACCAATGACCCTTCTATCCAATTGTCCTTTGCGAAATACTTGCTTGAGATTGGAGAGTCTCCTAGTGCAGGAGATCACCCAAGGCCATCCTCTGCAGCATCTGATGATACCCCTCCTTCGTCCTCGCCTCCTAGTCCCACACCCGGACAGCAGGACACAGAGACGGGTAAGAAGCAGTTGACTCAAGAAGGCATCTACTGGATTGATCGATTGGCAAAGGAAGGACAACCTGAAGCCCAGTTCATCCGTGGATCATGGTATGAAGAAGGGTTGTATGGGTGCAAGCAGAGCACAGACAAGGCATTGAGATGGTATCAATCAGCGTCAAAAGGCGATTATGGCCCTGCACATTATAAAGTGGGTTACTATTGCGAGAAGAAGAAGGATAACAACAAAGCTGTGATGGTTTATAAAAAGGCAGCCGTCCATAATGATGCCCCTGCCAACCACGTAAGTTTATATATATATATCTGTATTTGTTATTTCATTTATCAGCCGAGGGCTGAGATTTTCACTAGCTCAACTCTAACTCTTTTTTTATTTTATTTTTTTTTATATAGCGCTTGGCTATGATTTACCTGTACGGAGAATTGGGTCAGGCCAAGAACATGAAGGCAGGTCTTGAATATCTCAAGCGTGCCGCAACCTATGCTACTGAATCTGCACCAATGGCACCCTATGTTTTAGGTCAGATCCTCTCGCGCGAATACACTCAGTTGGAGATCCCAGATGACATTGCTTTCCCTGACGATGGTGAAGCTCTGGAGTGGTTCCGAAAATCTGCTCAACTCGGATATGGACCAGCGAACTATAAGCTCGGATACTGCTATGAGTATGGTAGCCTGGGTTGTAAAGTCGATCCTTATCTGTCGATCCAACATTACGAACGAGCTGTTCAGGCAGGTAACAGCAATGGCGAGGCTGAGATGGCTCTAAGTGGCTGGTATTTGTCAGGAGCCGAGAACTGTTTCCCACCAAATGATCATTTAGCATTCAAATATGCATCCATGGCCGCGGAGAAGAAATTGTCCAAGGCTCAGTATGCGATGGGATATTACTATGAGACAGGTATCTCTGTCCCCTCAGACATGAACAAGGCCATGGAGTATTACAATATGGCAGCAGCGAATGGAAACAAGGATGCGGCCAAGAGAGTGGAGGAATTGAAGAGGGCTTCGGGTACGAGGTATGACAAGTTGGCTCATAAAAAGAGTATCAAAAAAATCAAGCAAAATCGAAAGGCAAAAAACCAGAGTTGCACCGTCATGTAAACCACGAAAACAAGGAAGCAAGGGTGGGGGGGAAGATCATTCCCATCCTTCCAATATTGTAGATATATACCTCTTTTTCTTTTTTCTTTTTCTTCGTAGTACAGTTAAATAAATGGAACATTAATTCTATAGTTTATTTTTTGTTTATCCTGTTTCTTATTTTTGTCCACGTATCTTCTTCCTCTTTTCGGGTGCCAAAATATATGCTCCTCGTCCTGTCCAGAACTTCTCGCCAATGATATCGATATGTTCAATGACTACGCCCTTTTTCATCCGTTTAAGTACTGGCGTATCCGTATCTAGGTTCTCTTTGTCAGTCATAGGTTTGTTTCCAACCTCATTGTCATCCTTTGCTTCGTGGTTACCATTATCACATCCTTCTTCTTCTTCTTCTTCTTCTTCTTCTTCTTCTTCTTTTCCTGTAGCTGTAGGCTTCACAGGTACTATGTTTCCATCTATATTTCGTTTTTGATGTTTAATATCACTCTCATCATTATCGTTGTCCATACTAGATCGTTTCCTTCCATTATTGGGCTCTGCTGTGGTCAAGGATATTAATGTATTGCTTGTAGCTTGTTGTTGTTGTTGTTGTTGTTGTTGTTGTTGTGATATTGATGCTGATATTGAGGTTGATAACGACGATGATGATGGTGACAATGATTCGTTTGTTGTAGAAAAAGGATCAGCAGCTAATCCTGATACTGGTATTGCATTTGCGATTGTTGATCCTGGAAGAGTCTCTGGTAATGTAGGAATGATACCATCCTTTTCTTGATCCTTGGGGATCTGTCCTCGTAAAAGTACACTCCCCTTCCTGAAAATAGCGGGTATCTTGCTATAATTTGTATTGAATTCCGTAAAAAGTATCTCATTCTTGTCCTTTGAATCCGTTCCCTAGTTTGTTTTTTAAAAAAAAAAAAAAAAAAAAAAAAAAAAAAGGCAAGCTTCAAGTATTAGTTTTGATTATATTGAGATACAACACCTAAACATCTTTTTTTTTTTTTTTTTTTTTTTATTACCGCCAGTCGATTTTCAGCGGCCTTGGGAGACAAGCCACCCTTTTCGACCAAAGCCCAAAAGGAAGTGTTGAACAAATTATTGATATGAGTATCTGCTTGGCGCCATGCGAAATAATCCTTGACTTCGATTTCAGAAGGGTAAAGTACGGCGCGTCCATCAAAGACAGGGGGATAAAGAGGCCGTTTCATCTCTGGGAAATAATCATTCCAATAATAGACAAAAGCAGAAGTGAAAAGTGACACCACTGTGGAGACAATCTTGGCTTCTCGTCGTTGATAGAGATCAGTGGATCGACGGAATAAGAATGAATATTCATCGGATTCACCAAAAGCTAACAAGATATCGTCCAGTTCATGCATAACAGCTCTTGCGGCATGGTTCATCAAGTTGAGAGCGCGAACGTCGTTTGGTTTATGAAATTCATGGGCTGCTGAAAACCTTTAGTTGGGAATTATTTTAATTGAAAACTGATCAGGGCCATGCAAGTAAAAAAAAAAAGAAAAAAAAAAAAGGTCACTATTGTTCATCATTTTAAGATCTTTTTACCTGTGGAAACCCTTTCCATCGATGCGCACGAGAATGAATACATTCCTTAGCAAGGTGTCGTCCTTTTCAAACTCCTTGACATACTCATACTTTGATTTTGCCATGCTTTCATTGAGAAGGATTTGGTTAGTTTTTTTTTTAATGCATTGTGTTTAAAAGCTCAAAATAAAACGTGATTTAAGGAATTCTATTTTCAAGTTCATGTGGCAAGCAGGTAAACAGGAGTCTCGAATGGCTTCATTTTAATTTAGTATCAGCAAAGTGCCCTTGCTGTGCCCTTGCTGTGCCCCTAGCGCTCTAGATGATGACAGTAGCCTTCTGAATGCGTGAAGTATGCATAGGATCATGTGTAATAAGTAACAAGGCGAAAGACATATGTGCTTAGTACGATAATGAAATAAAAAAGGAATTGAAGTAAAAAAAAAAAAAGGTTCAAATTGATCTGAGACAATCCCTTGCAGTAAACTGCTCTTAACAGCGCTCTCGACCGAAGACTGACTTGGTTATGTCTAAATTTCCAGTATAAGGTCAACTAAACTCCCAACTAAACGGCCCACAACAAGCCAAGCGTTGGCGTCAACATCTCCAAAGAATTTAATGGACGAAGGCAACACTTCAAGGTCTAATGACAGAAGGTCGGAAACCCTCTGGGCCAACTTATTGAAAAGAGTCATGGATATGTTGTCCAGCAGGTGCTCAGGTAAGATGGCGACCATTGGAAGAGTGATGCACCGCTTACAAGTCCTCAAGGTGTAAGCCTGAAAAAAAGCAATGGCAAAGGGTCTCGAGATGCAGATGATGTCGTATTAGTCACAACACCTGCAGATCTTTACAGAGAAGGATCATATTATTTACTCCCTGACACTGTGGACTAGAACACCATTGATAAACTCTTGATCAACGTATCTGTCTAAAAGGATTACAAAATAAGAACAGGAATCTACTTTTGTTGGATATCCGAGCAGATGCAATCAACACTTTTGACGTAATAAACAAACAAACAAACAAAAACTCGTACCTGATTCAGAAGAATGGCCTTTAACCTCCAGAAGCTCTAGGGGTGGATTTCTGCTGAATGATATTGGGTCCTAGTTAAAATGCCGCCGAGGACTCTTCAAGGACATACTGAAGGAAAACAAGGCAATGCATAGAGCAGAATGTATGCATACAAATCCTTAAAGCAATTAATGTTCAATCTCCCCGTCAATTGATAGCGACAGATTGCAACCGCGATTAGTAGTGGTGTTAGTAGTTGATATTAAATGAGAAGCAAAGACAGCAGGAAGAACTATTTCTTGTTCCTTCATCAAGAACACCAACATGAGACCGTTTTGCCAACATTTTAACGACGTATTTCAATCACCTTTGTGCTATATCAGTAACTAGTCTCAATGATTGCTTTTTCTTCCTGTTTCACGCAGCAAAAAAAGATGTCTTTACAATTACCATACCATTTTGTAAACCAGGAGTGCATTAAACCGGCGCAGGAACAAGCAAAAAAAAAAAAAAAAAAAAAAAAGGGGGGGGCGAGGATGACTGGAAAAAAAAAAATAAAAAAAAGGGGTGAACATGGTAATGTGCAGCTGTTATGTCAAAGAACAAACTGTGTGTACCTGGTTCTGCAACGAAAGCAATGAGGCGGTGAGTATGTCATGGTTTGAATGATATTCATGTTCAAAAAGATGTAGCTCCTATGTCAACTGACGGGTGACATTGGACCTCTCCCCCTTTTTTTTTCTTTACCTTGCTAATCATAGGAAGAGAGGAGTGACCTTCACACGCTCACACTCTAAACTCGTTTTCGTTATTCAAGAAGAAGAGACATTCGGATCTGCCACTTTTTTTTTTTTTTTTTTTTTTTTCTTTTTGTTGTCTTACTCCTTCCTTTGCCATATTTCCCTACCCATCTCAATCTCTAACTTTCTGCTACCCGATCTATTGTTATTCAATCTTTTTCTCTTCAAATTCTTTCCTTTCTCTTCACGTCCTAATGTTTCTCTATTCATATCAACAACGGCTGTTAATAATTGTATAACATTGCACATTAGGAAATCATTCTGTTGCCCTTCCATTTATATTTTATTTTTATTTTTTTTTCGTTTCATCAAAAACGCCCTTTTCCTCTTCCTTAAAACTTTCCTTCTCTTATATTCGTTATGAACCACAACTCACACACTTACTATCAAAACCATCACGACGACGACGAAGGGTACGACCAACTAGTTGTTGATGAAGATGAAGAATATCAAGAAGACTTATTCCTCCAGAAACACTACGGTCCTCCTCGAACCATTGGAGGGCTCGGACTCGTCCATGATGATGATGACGATGAATCTGATGAAGATGAAGATGTTTATAACGCCAACCACAGCTATCATGCCGCCCAGAATCCCTACCATGGCAATGCTCAATCCAATAACTTCCATCATGGTCAAAGTGCATTGAGCGACAGTGGAGAGGAAGAGGTAGAAATTTATATTGAGGATGAGTATAATGAGATGGATATGGATCATCACAATATCCAGCTTTTGAATGGATCCTTGTCTGTTCGGAGTCCCTTCCTGGATGCAATTCGTGAAGAAGAGGATGAAGAACCTGTGTTCGCAAATCCATCAAGTTACCCTAGTCTTGGTTCAGGACGACACTTCCAGCGTCTTAGCAATGGTGGGCTCAAAAATGGTCAGATAAACGATGGAAGTGGTGGTTTTAATCCATGGAACAATAATAATAGTCGCCAAAGCTCTTTAAGCATGGCGCTTGCAGAGAAACACTTGCAACAGAAACAGGAACAACAACAGCAGCAGCAACAACAACAACAAAAACAAGTGCGAGAACAAGGGGCGATGATGATCGAGCAGCAGCAAGCAAATTTCAACAGTATGAACCAAAACGACGACAGCAAACCACGAGGCCCAAGGCCGCCCCTAATGTTAGGAAGACCACGGTCGAACACCTCATCTCTGCCAAGGCTCACGACTGGATTTGATGTGCCTTCATCTACAACGTCGACGGCAGCAGTGGCCTCCAGTACTATTGACCAAGATACTATGGATGTAACCACTATGGACTTGGTAGCCAAGCAGAACAAGGCCAAAGATGCATTGCGTGAGAGCCAGATGTCTCCAGAGAATGCGATTCAAGACTTGGAGGTCAAGCGTGTACTCGAAGGTTCTGCAGCTTTAGCTTCCGCAACCGCAGCTGCGTCGCTGTCTAAAACGGCGGTGCCAGCAGTAGCAGCTTCCTTCTCCTCCTCCTCTTCTTCTCCAAGTCACGGTGGTCCCCAATCCACAGATTCCACTCCGCTACCATCATCTGCCGCGCTAGCTGTAAACGCTGCTACGATTACCTCCACATCGGATAGTAAACCATTTTCCTCTTCCAACGGTGCAGATGATAAACAAGTCGCTACAGCTTCGTTCGGTCAAGATACCCAAAGGTCTATTGATGACTTTTTTGGAATGGTAAAGTCTGATTTGGACAAACGTATCCAAGAGGCTATTCAAGAGGTTGAGCAAAAGTTCCTGAATCGTGTTCAAAGATTGGAACAGCATACTGCAACCCTTACGGGTATGCCACCACCTAACATTAACGGCGATACTACGGGCGATGGCAGTAACAATGGTGATATTATTGATTTGGCATCCTTGCCCAAGTCGACTATGGATGTCATGACCCAAAATCCAAAAGGGTCATTGGCACTGAGGAAAGAGATCCTGTCTCATGTGACCGAGAAAGTTGGAGACCTTGATCTTCGAGTGAATCAGATGGAAGTTTTAGTCTCGTACAAGTTAGTTGACATTGAATCAAAGGTAAATAATAACAATGACAAAAAGAGGCGCGTGAGGTATGGAAAAGAAGAAGAAGAAGAAAAAAAAAAAAAAAAAAAAAAAAACTCATGATACAATTCTTTTTTAGGTCCAAGATCTACATGGTGCCCACAATTCAATTGCTCAAAAGGTGCATCAAGTGGCAAAGTCCCACAAATCCAACATGCAAGGCGTGCGCGCAGGCGATGGTGTCGGTGAGGACACGATCGCTGCAGAAGAGGCCCGTATCAGTGCTGCGATGCAACCCTATCGTGAGATTGATGCTCAAGGTAACGAGGCAGAAGCCTTCTTGGAGCCAATTGACAGTGATGTCGACGAGAATAGTAGCAACAGTCATGAGGGCGTTGTTAGCATTCGAGAACGATCCGCAAGAGCCGGTGGCAGCGCAAATGGCTCAAGTGAGCTTGTGGACGCCTCTACAGCAATAGTAGATCTTCGAAAAGAACTGCGGGAGTTGGGAATGCGGTATCAGGAGCTTAATGACGGATTGCTTACGGACTTGATGGGCCAGATGAGAGATGCCAAGCTGATGCTTTTCCAGACTGTGGACGAGGTGGATGGTCGGATCAGTAAAAGAGTGGACCGGATCGAAGCCGAAATGCATTCAAAGCTGCTAAGTGAAATTGAAGGTCGGATGCAAGAGCGCGTGCGTGCTATGGAACAGACATCGGCGAGATTAGAAAAGTGTTTTGATCGAATGGAAGGCCGTTTAGGAGCTTTGGAGACTGTCCTAGCATCACGACGACCAAGACCAGAGAGCATGTACCAGCTCATGCAGCAACAGTTTCAACAACATCAGCATCAGCACCAGCATCAGTCAGATAGTGGCGTAAGCGGCAGTTTTCCTCAACGTGCGGGCACATTCTCGGGATTCCCATCCAGTCCCCCATCCTCGGGTCATATGTCTGTAACTTCAGTGCTATTTTCAGCGGAAGCAGATATTAATGGTGATCAGGGAGCTTTATCAACGACTTTAACAAACGGCTACAACCCAAGCAGAGGGGCGATTGTATCGAGTCCTACGGAGAGCATTTATAATTCTTCACAAGTCAAGCCTATTTGGATGCCTTCACATAATACTTCAACATCCTCATCATCTTCCTATGCTTACAAGAATCTTAGTACCAGTGTTCCTCTGGTGGCATCCCCCTTGGAACGTGGCACGGTGATTGGGGACAGGATAGGCACCATTCATCCAGAGAATATCTCCAAGGTAAATCATACGCCCACGACACCTGTCAAGGATAAGTTCCAGAACAGTATACCCATTACACCGATTAAAGAGAGGTTTCAGAACCTACTTGCTGCTTCCTCGTCATCAATGACAACACCGTCAGGATCAACGCCTTCGTCCTCAGCAGCAGCAGCAGCAGTAACAACAACAACAACAACAGCAGACCAAAGATCGGTCGGTCAGGCATCAAGGCTACGCCGAGTGTCATTGTCGAGTTTTGATGCTAATAGTCTTTCGGCATTGAAGCCAGTTCGACCGACGACGGCAACTTGCTCAACAACGGCGACAGCAGTTACAGCAACGCCTGCAGCGCTGTCGATCATTACAACTACGACCGCAAATACTACATCATCCCATACACCACGCAGCAGCAACGGTAGCAGCGCTAGCACAAGAAGTAATAGCAGTAGTAGTATTAGTAGTAAGGGCACAAGTGTTTCTGAAAGTAGTCGAAGCAAGAGTCCTGAGGTTAAGAGACCTTCATCTGCGTCCTCTACAAGATCTACATCCTCGTTGTTGACTGCAAAGTTGAACAGTGTTGGCAGCAACGCAGGCATTGGTTCTGGTTCTGGTTCTGGTTCTAGTGCTGGCCATAGTACAACGAGGACAATGCAACGTGCCATGACCTTTGATACATTGCAGTCCAAATCATCGATAAGCAATTCATTATCATCATCTGTATCATCGTCAATGTCATCACCGGTGATGATCAAGACCAATGGCAATAGCAGTAATAGTAAACCAACACAAGGACCATCCTCATATAGAGATTTGCTCCACTTTTGGAAAGCAGGTGGCAGTGCCAATGCTAAAGTTAGTCAAGGAGCAGCAGCTTAAGAGGAAAGAAGAGAGAGAGAGTACAGTACATGTAGCATATACATTGATAAAGTAAAAATACTTGAACTATTAATGAAAAAAATGATATACCTCATTGTGTCTCTTTACCAATTATGAGTGTCGTGTGTAATAATAATAAATATAAAAGGATCTACAAACAAGAGCGAGAGCAGGTGTAAGGTAAGGAGGAAAAGGAAGAGGAATAGGTCTCAATGTTTCGGATAATTGCCATGAAAAAGGGCTTCTTTCTATCTCTATCCATCTCCTCTGTCTCTCTCTGTTTTTCATGAGCAAACTCCTTGTTGTCTTTGCTCAAGAATGATCTCTATCGTAAAGGATAAATAGACATTCTTGGATGAATGAGTATAAAAGTCTTACATTATGGTTCGGCAGGCAAAAAAAAAAAAAAAAGCTCATTTTTTAAAAAAAAAAGCGCGCGTTTTTAGTGTGTGACCATGTACGAGGTATGAAGTACTTTTTTTTTTTTTTTTTTTTTTTGGCATTTCTTTTCACTAGGTGAGGTTTGCTCATGAATAGGTCGAGTGACATGGACAAAGTATGAACAGTTTTAATGTCGCTCTGTCGCTTTATGATCTGCCTTTTCTAAAGAGCAAACGACATCACGATACTTGTCCGTCCTCAGTCTTATTTTTATATATTTTATACAGGAAGTCTATGTCTACAACGACAAGAACAAGAACCATATATACCATGCAATGCAATGCAACAACAAAAAAAAAAAAAAAAAAAAAAAAAAAAAACATGCGCTGTCTCCTATTGAACAAAAAGGAGAGAGAGAGAGAATGCTGACGAAATGGGCAGTTGGATCAGTATCAGTTTGGGGAATACAGTTTACGGTTAGACTACAAGAGTAAATCATTAGTGTCGTTGGTTTAGCATTAATGTTTTGAATGCAATTCAGTCATGTTGAGGAAGCAGCCAAAAGAGGCTCTTCTCTATGCTGCCCTGCCCTCGCCCTTTGTTGCCTGTTGTCTTGTTCTTTTAAACATGTATGCATGTATAGATATATACATGTTATATAGATTTATGTATGGGTTACTCTGTCCTCTGTCCTCTGATCTGGATCTGGTCAATCATTTTAAGCATGTACATGTGCAAGTACTCTTTCTTTTTTTCCCCCCCTTTTTATTTAAACTTTTACTTTCTTTATTTGCCCTTTTATATTTCAATAAGATTAAAAAGAAAAAAAAGGCACTAAGGCTTTTTTCCGATTCATTGTTTCTCTCTCTCTCTTCTCCTTCGTTTTTTTATACCCCACTCTTTTTTCCCTTTTTGTGTGTGTACGCTTTCTCTTTCCATTCAGATTCATGGTCATTCCTTCATCCCTCCATTCTCCATTCTCCCCTCTCCCTTCACTCTGATTAATTTATACAACCCTCCCCCAAAGTCTGTGCGGCGTCCGACCGCTCATTGTCCTCTCTCTTCTTTCTCCACATCCCCCCCTGTCACACACATCAACATCCTTTGTATCTCGTCCTTTTCCATTCTCTCTCTCTCTCTCTCTCTCCTCTCTCTCTCTCTCCTTCCTTCATGACTTGCTCATTGACCGGGCCATACGCTTGATTCTACTTTAATTCATTCACAATTCATTTCTCCATTCTATTCTATTTCCATTTCATTCCATTCCATTCATTTTTATTTCTATTTTTATTCTATTTTTTTCCTCATTCATTTATACTATTCCATATATTAATTCTCCATAATCATGAGCACGTTTGACGGAAAAGCTCCCATGAAGTACATGCCCGACACTGTCGAGTCATTATCACTCTTCTTCTCGCTTTCATGTATCACCCTTATGTCAGCACTCTTTGGCCGCAAGACTGCAGGAACTCAATTTAGTAATATCAACTATGCACGTGGTCTCGTCGTCAGTCTATATCTGGTCTCATGGCTGTTCTCAATCATGGCAGCCATGTTAGTCCAGACCAACAATTTCAACCTATTATCCTGTCAAATGTCCATCTTCATCTGTATTATCCTCTACGGATCATGCAAACTCGTGATCTACTTGTTCCTGATCGAGCGTGTACATATTGTTACCGCTGTAGGGATCAGGCGATGGAATTGCCCCATGTTTAAATTCAACATGTTCCTACTCACTCCCTACGCGGTTGTCTTTGTATTGGCCGTCCTATTC
The DNA here is from genome assembly GCF_002105155.1 of Lobosporangium transversale. Classification (NCBI taxonomy): domain Eukaryota; kingdom Fungi; phylum Mortierellomycota; class Mortierellomycetes; order Mortierellales; family Mortierellaceae; genus Lobosporangium; species Lobosporangium transversale. Next base: position 201,256 of record NW_019029037.1, on the reverse strand, counting down.
CGTGTCGCTGTTATCACAGACGAAGGCGAATGTCAGGTAAATTTTTTTTTTTTTTTTTTTTTTTTTTTTTTTGGATCAGTGGACAGGCCAGGAGGCGAGACACACACAGACCCTGCACAATATGTCACACAGCATCTGTTCAAAAAAAAAAAAAAAAAAAAAATAGTAAACTCATCATGCCTTTTTTGTTTTACTACTTCCAACTGCCTCTGCCTACTTCTACAACTACCATAGATTGGACTACAGGGTGCAGCAGCGATCCCTTATATCATTTATGATGTCCTCTTGTCTTGCTGGCTCACAGCGCTCTTTTTACGGTCCTTGGTTTCCTCTACTTCCATGCTTCAGGGTCCTACAAAGAGCAAGCTTCGAGATGTAGCCCGCAGGACCTTAATTGGATCAGTTTTTGCTCTGATCCTCTCCTGTGCCAACATTTCAACCCTTGTCTATTTTCAAGGCACTGAACGAGGGCTGTTCTGTCTAGCCTCTTGTACCTTGGATGTCACACTCAATGCAATCACAATCCATTGGGTGACATCAAGTGGTAAAAGTAAAAGATATGCAAGAGTCGGTGGAGGTTATCGAGGTGGTTCAAGTAGTAATGGTGAGCAAAGACTCTCCAGGGTTGGAGCTCAATTTGCAATGCCCGGCTTTGGAGCTTACCGTAAAGATTTGTCACCACGCGACTCACATATCTCAGTATCGATTGAGTCTTATGTAGAAGAATATCATCAAATGCACATTGCCAGCAAAGTACAACCACCCGAACCAGCGCGATACGAATAATAGCATAATAAATATACAATAGCATTTTTTTTCAACTGAACCAAAAAAGCCAAAAAAGCCAAAAAAGCCAAAAAAAAAAAAAAAAAAAGTACAAAACCTTCCTCTGCCCAATCAAAAGGTACTAAAATCATCAAGTGAGATAGTGAAGAAGGGGGGGACACTCTCCACCAATCGAAGGTTAGGGGACTACGTCTCGACCAGTGCTTCTATTCGAACTGAAATTTTGTCAATTATGATGTTTCAGATTAAAAAAATAAATGTCAATTGACAAAATTTCAGCTCGAATAGGAGCACTGGTCTCGACTGACTAAAAAAGTAAAAGTACAGTCCAAACACTTTCTAGATGTTCCAGTGTGTTCATCTCGTAACTGTCAATGGATCAATTAGTGGAAAAAAACGTGTTTTATTGATTTGTTCTACCATATTCATGAATGTGGTAAAAATTTCACTTCCTTGGAAAATAAAAAAAATATATATACAAAAAGGAGAAAAAAAAGAAAGTCCCGACCGTAGAAGCAAAAAAACTGATTATCTTGGGATGCAGCAACGTTGGCCTCTGCAGCAAGGAAAAGGATCATCATAGAAAACGGCACGGTAACCGCTGGGGCAAGGAGTTCTGATAGTGGTACAGTAGACATGCCTGTGGGACTGGGCTCCACAAGTAATGGCCTCGACAGACGTCATGGCAACGAGAGCAAAGACAGCGAGAGCGACAAGTTGGCGAAGCATGTTTGTTTGTTGTTGTTTTTTTTTTCTTAAATCTGGAGTAGAGAAACTTGAGATGGAATGAAGTGGAGTGGGGTCAGAAAATGATCCTTCCTTTTTATAACCAATTTTTTTGAAGCGAGTTTTTGATTGTTCTCTAACAGAACATAGCAGAGAAGGTTAAAGATAGGTCTATAGTAAAATTAGCAAGACTTCTTTGGCACGTTTGCAAGTAGTTAGTCAAGTAAAAACAACAACAACAAGTAACAACATTCAACAGCAAGAAGAATAAAGAAACTCACAACTTCATTGACCCTTTGTTCCAACAGTTGCCCATCCATCTTTCGACTTTCCTTGTTTCAGCTATATTAATAGCACTTTGTTGATGTTCCCAAAATTTTCCCCTCCCAAATGATTTGTTGAAGCATGATCGGTAGCCCTTACTCGTTGATATGAATAGAGTGGAGTAAGCTGATGATGGCATATAACGGAAATCAGGCATGATGCATGATACAACGTCAAAAGTAAAAACGTCTGCCGTGCAGAAATGATAAACAACGCCAAGGAAACCAAAAAAAAAAAAAAAAAAAAAAAAAAAGAGAGGGGAAAAACAGGAAAAGGAAAGCGCCGCATATGCGTGACAAGCCAATCAGAGCACTACGAGAGTGCGAGAGACGTGTTGAGCTTTTTCCTGCACAGCCCACGCGAACAACAATGATAGATTTCAGATCAAAGCATTGGCCACTTTCATCCTTTATAAAATCCAGAAAAAGTCGAGGCCCAAAAATGCTTAAATGTTCATTGCACTTTACACTTTCCTACTCTTCTATATCCATGATCCACTAAACGGCGCTTCATTTTTCTCTTTCCATGTCTCTCTCTCGCTCCCATGACTTTTTTTGGTTGACCAGTCCCTTTCAGGAGATATTACCTGGTAAAGGAAGGGGGAAAAAAAATCTAGCTCTTAGGAGAGTATTTTTCTTTATTTATTTACGCGTTTGTCATCATGGTCAGACTATGTCTCCAAAGATGGTTCAAACCAAAACATTCAAATAATGAGCGAGACCATCGATACGACATTCGTTCCAAAAGATTATTTACCACTGCGAACAATCATTGGTCTGGGTCTGTTTTCTCTGTGGGCATTTATGTCCATTAGTGTTATGCAGCCTTGGTATGAATAGTCGCTGACCCTTGACATCATGCCCGTCATGCCACCATTACTAACGCGACCATCAATTACCACCATACCATGCTCAAGGAAAAAAAAAAAAAAAAAAAAAAAAAAAAAAAAAGAAAGTTCATCATGCAGCTCTAGCATTGACTCTGTATTTGTCCTGCAAGTGTTGTCAATGTTCTGTACAGGCCTTATTTGTCTCTTCTGTACGCAGTTATGTAGGTGATGCGATGTATACTTCGGGACAAACTGATGACCTGTTAATTCCCCTTTCGTGCTACTGCTACCACTGCTTGATAGAATGCGATGGGAGAGCTTCATTTGGGCCTGGGCTTAGTATATCGGACACGGGCATGCATATACTTATACCCATACCTATACTCACACACATACTCATACTCATACTCATGATGGTAGCCATCACACATACGACTATAGAGTTAATCGAGAATACTGAAGTGAACATATTGCGGGCTTCATACTTTTATGTTTTCATTTTTATACGACTGGATCCTTTTGAGGCAACTATAGAGAAAAATGAATGTGAAGAAAAAAGGAAAAGAAAAAGAGGATGTCCCCACAGATACCTTAATGCCACTTCAAGTACTGCCTTTGACGATATCCAAGTTAGTGACTATTGTCGATTCATAGTTGTCGACACCATCCTCGTCTCTCTTTGGTTCCTCAAAAGACTCGAGACGACGTTGCTTCCATAGCTCTTACGTGTTGTCAAAATCCATTTTTATTGCAATATCACTTGAAAATAATGGTCGGTTTACAGCAGCCATAGTTCTTATCATTATTCATACTGCATCACCCTGATCAACTGAAGAGAAACAGTAATAATAATAATAATAAAAAAGTCGTATATGGATGGATGGACGGTCAGAGCTCTGCACAACCCAATCTTTGGTTTACTGACTTTAAAAAAATCAATCATCTTTAATAATGGTAAAACAGACATCAATCTATGATGGTTCTTATATGTCTATCAACTCTAAAAATGGCTTTGATGTAAATCGACGAAAGCTTGAGTGCAATACTTAGCAACCGCTAGGCTTGGGAGAGATTCCACTACGTAACATGGAATCCAAAATGATTAGAATACATATGCATAATTAAGAGAAAGTAAACTCGTCCGATTCAAGAGAGGAACAGCGAAGAAGGTAAAAGTTAAAAGAAAGAAAGAAAGAAAGAAGAGAAGAAGAAAAAAAAAAAAAAAAGTGACTTACGTGCATTTAGGCGATGCTCCAGTAATGTTAATCTTTTGGAAATTGAACTTGTCGCACTTGGCACAGAGGATGTAGACATTGTTTCTTCCTTTCTTGCTCATGGTACCACGGATGTTGTTGAGGTTCACATTGGTGATAGGAGCGGCCCCACCAGGCTTTCCAGTGGGTCCTTCATTGGTGTAATCCTGTTGGATAATAACACCATACTTGTGAATGTTGGACATTGTAATGTCTGTATAGGTAATATTGTTGACTTTACCGCCCGTCGCGTTGGCATAGGCCTTGATACGGACAGCGTTGTCAGAGTTCACAATGTTACAGCGAGCGATTGAAACACCATCAACCACTCCACCAGCCTTGATAGAACCCTGTTTTTTTAATGGCGATGTTTTTTTTGTAAAAGAGGTAGGAGCGTATGAGTAAAAAAAAAAAAAAAAAAAAAAAAAAAGAAGCTCTGTTTGCATATTCACAGACAGCAATACTCTCTTAAAGTCTTTCTTTTTCTTTTTTTTTTTACTGCTTATACGTACAATTGAAACACCATGACCACCATCGCAAAGATTGTCGTTGAAGACGATGTTGGAGCCGCTGTTGACAGCAAGGCAATCGTCGTTATTGTACACTTTGGCACCTACAATTGTGATACCTTTGGAGTCACCAGAGATATCAAAGCCATCTGTATTGTGGCCAAGACTATAGCTGGGTCCGCCTTTTTTTTTTTTTTTTTTTTTTTTTTTCGTGAATTCAAAAGAAATAAAAAAAAAAAAAAAAAGGAAATAAAAGCATCGTAAGAAAAAAAAAAAAGATTGAGTCATATCCAGAAACCACCATATTGAAAGTGCGTAAGGATTAACAGATCCCTCCTGAAAATATATGTAACGATACAAGGCATTTGAGCAACTTACGGTTATCAATGGTAATGTCCTTAAGAATAAGTCCATTACAGTTATTGACAGAGAAGGTGTGGACAGGCGATCTAAGGATAGTCAGTCCAGTAATTGAACCACTCATTTTGCGGAGTCTGACAAACTTGGGCTTATTGACACCACCATTGCCTCCTTTGCCATCCCAATATGCCTTTGTCAGGAGTAGTAGTAAAAAAAAAAAAAAAAAAAAAAAAAAAGGGTTAACGGTTAAGACGATGTTTCATTCGTGCCACTCAATAAACTAAAATGAAGTAGCAAAAAAAGAAAAAAAAAAAAAAAAAAGACACTTACTGGACCGTTGCCATCGAAAACTCCCTTGGTGCCATCAATGTTAATGTTCGAACCACCAATGGTGACGAGGTCGTGGTCCTTTCCAAGATTCCCTTTGGCGAACGTGATAGTGCCAGCTAATGAAGATCAGAGTGGTTGTTGTAAGCTTCGACGTTGACCTCTGTTGAGAGCAGGAACAATTATGAGACTGAGGAAAACAAAGAAAAAAAAAAAGTGTGGGATAAAGAAAAACATACTAATCTTGATTGTGGTGCCGGTCTTGAGTCCAGTGAGATCAATCTTTTTGTTAGCAGGCACGGTAAATGGGCCTTGGATGACAATCGCACTACAACCTTTGGTCCCTGCGATTTGCTCGTAAGATGTAGCGGTGCATCCGGCACGTGTCTAAAGGGTGCAAAAGAATAGTATGAGACAGTTCGAAGGTTAAGTTGGTAAGGAAGGTCTCACAGCCATGTTCTTCTCGTTCACTTAGCGACCCTCACCTGGACAGGCCCAGCAATGACGGTAGTGGCCAAAATGGCGGGAACGATAAGAGAAATTCTCATGATGGAGAGTAGGAAGCAATTCTGAGTAAGGGTTGAGGATTTGGAGTGCTTGTTGTTTTGGATGGGTGTTTTGTTTCCTACAACGGCAGACATATCGCCCTTTTTATACTGTCGAGAGTCCTTTGTCGAGGATGATGGCATGTGCATGCCTATAGTCTTCTGTTTGTGGAGTAGCGATGCTATTCAGCTCTAGAAGACAGCAATCCTCAATTGGATATAATATGGATCCAAGAAGCTGCCATTACACAAATTAACATTTCAATGAAATTATTACCTTGTGCAACCGCCAGAGCCATGGACGTTGTACTAGAAGAAAAGTACCAAAGACAGGGCATATGTTATGAAAAGGATCCCCACGGTCAATTGTGGAGCAGTTTATTTAAGGGAAGGTACTGACATGCAGCTAGAGTTTAGGGTCCAGGTTCTCAAACATAGTGGCGGGTAATAGCATGGGAAATTAGGAAATTAACATGGTCAATGTGTCACAGTCATTTGTTTGTATCTCATGGAATTTATTTTAAATTGCCTGAACCTTGTCATATTAAATGCAGGAAGGTGTACACCCGTGGGATACATCCACATTGAATAAAAAAAAAAGCTCTTCTTGATCGAAGTTTGGCAGCCTATAGTTTATAAGACCGATCCAAGAGAGGAATGGTATCTGGCTGTTATGGTCAATTAACAACACGAGTCGCGTAATGTTGCTTTGTCTGCAAGTGTGAATGTGAATGTGAATGTGAGCACAGGCATAAATGGGATATTTGAAGCCAATTGGGATGACCGTGGCTTGTGCTTATCATCTGCAAATAAACCTTAAGAGCTTTTTATTAATGACCTAACCATTGTTCTAACATCAATTACAATGAAAGGAACAAATTTAATAGAGTCCGATAAGCGCTCTTAATCTTCTGAATTCTGAGGCACATTTGCATCAAATAATGGATAATTTTGACTTTGGATACGTCAGCTAAATCATTTTCAGTTTCCGCCCGTAGGCGCCTAGGACAAAGCAGCACGAAAGCTCAAACTGAAAACCGAATATGCGTTTGAGAGGAACGGTGGGACCACAGACTGCCACATTGATATCAGATTCAAGCTTGGGGTCTTTTATTATTATTATTATTAACCCTTTTTCCATGGTAGAATTATACAATAAATGGTAGAAACAAGGTCCGTAAAAGATTAAATATATCTATTGCAGGTGACGCCTCCAAGTGATAGAGATGAACCAAACAGTTTGCTCCATCTAAGGTAGTCTAGGTGCAGCAGTGCTGAATGTCAAGTCACAAGGAGATGGCACGGGCTACTATAAATGGCGGAGCGGTAACTAGTAGAACGGAAAATTGGAGTGTTGACGTAGCGGACGCGTTCATGACGTCTACTCCATGAAATTAACCGTAGCAGGAAACTCAAGGTGTCTCCTTTTTCCTCAACTGCGGACTTTGTGAGTTATGCATCACATCACGTCTAGAGCTTTAGTTGCTGAAACTGGAGTTAAAGATAAAGTGGTAACACAGAGGTCAATGATGTCAATTGACAGATATGGTGAATACAGTAAGTGCTGTAAGTCGACATGGATTGCTCATGTAGAGTTCATTTAGGATTTTAATCTTTGTCTTTACTCTTCTCATGACTTGAGAAACAAACGCTATCAGTATATCGTTTCCCTAGAGATATGGCTGCTATTGGGCCATGGTAGTGTAACAGCAGCATAACAATGGTTTTATGTATAAAGATATTTTGAACCAAAGGTTGACCTCGATTTCAGGCTAACCCGAATTACTAAGTGAGGGAAGGAGGTTCACAAGGAGCAGTGGGTATATTGTGAAAGAAGCAAAACAAAGGGCATTGAAAAATTTACTAGAAGGCATAACAAGAGAATAACAAGATATCCAAAAAAAAAAAAAAAAAAAAAAAAAAAGATCCTTCTGGAGCAAGCAAATGACCCCTCAATTTTGCAATCCTCTCAAAACTGAATTCTGGACCCATACCAACAGTAAAAGCACTCATATTCAAAAAAATTTAATTATGGGGACTATGCCATTGAGAGACCAGAATTTGTATATAGACTTTTTTTTCTCCCAACGCATAGACCAATGCCAAAAGAGATCCTCCCCAAAATCTCTTTTTTTAGATTTATTCCAGTGGCAAGCGACGCATCTGAAAATCAAGCCTTTTTTTGGTTGCTCAACACCAAAATGGCTCTTTTTTTACTATAAAAAAGAACTTCTTTCCTTAACAAAAAAAAAAAAAAGATTGAAATCACTTACACATTCACCTCTGCCTCCATCTCCACCTAATTCAAGACAAAGCCAACTTTTCAAGCCATGCGATCCGCCGTGTCAGCTGTCATCCTTCTTATTTCTCTCGTGGCCATGACTATGGTTATCTCGGTATCAGCAAGTCCGCTTCCTGTTGTTAAGATGGATCTCCTGTCTCGCGCCGATCCTGTATACCCTGGCTCTAACTCGTCGGGATGCCCCCAGGCGTGTGGTATGGTCCACGACCCACGTTGCGCTACTTCCCAAAATGGCACACCAAGGACATTTAGCAACCAATGTGAAATGGATAAGCACAACTGCGAGAACCCAGAAGATACCTACGCGCCCACAAAGAAGGGCTGCTAAATAATCCATATTCCTTTGTACAACAAAAATAAATAACCTTTTAATACACATAATGTACATAAACATGCCTTCCTTCCTTCCTTTACCCTAAGTAACGAAGATGTGTTTTTTTATTTATTTTTTATTTGTATACATGGATGCACGCAGAAAATCATTACAAAACATAATTCAGTGGGCTTTCAGGTAGGTAAGATTAATTAAGGTACTGAGAGGTGTTGGCACCAGATGAGGATTATTACAAGGATGTCCATTTATAATTACTCTCAAAATGCGATACAAAATAACGCCTTAAGACACTTCAATAGAATTACGGTAGCTACTGAGAGGCAGAGTAGATATTCTCGTCTCTGAGCTAAGCTTTTTGAAGTTACGCCAGTTATCAGTAGATACACATATTGTCCCGCTTTTCACATATCCCCTCCACTCTCTCGATGCAAGGACTGTGACATAGCCATTAAGGGATACATATTTGTCAAAGCACTGATACATTCCTTGGGATAGTGCAGGAATATGTTAAAAGTATTATTCAAGGAGCGCAGTGAAGCTAATAGCATGCATGTGGTAGTATTTAGATGTTTATACGGTTTCATAGTGGGCCCGAAGAGTCGCCTACATAAAAATCGAAGAGTCCGTGGAGCCTTCAGCAGTCTGGGCATTGAAGGTAAGTCTATTAATTGAGAGCAGTTAAAGTGACGAGCCCAATATGAGGAAATAGGTAGCAGAGTCCTCGCCAGAAAGTCGTCGACAAATATTTTTAAAATACTGTCTTTGAATCAAAAAGCGATGATTTGGTGGCTGATTGGCTGATTGGCTGAAATGGAGGACATTTTATCCAATTTAAAATTTGAAAATACATTTGTTGACGGTGTTATTCATATTGATGCCAACCTATGCAATACATTTACATACTTGTATTTGAGACGGAATTGTCATACACATCTTCTTCGAGCGCTATTTTGGTCATACCGTTTGAGCAAATGTCAACAAAGCTTAAAATAAATATCAAAACTCGGCACCACTCATTTTCCTAAATACGAAATGTTTGTGTGTGCGAGCGATTATAAGAAACCACATTTTAATAAATGCAAATAGCGTAAACATTATTAAATTATTACTGTTGGCTTTTACGAGTCATGAGTTGATCCTGGTGAGAGTACTCCGAGCGTTTGAAAATGAGAACTGTGGTAGTTCTTAGAACATACAACTTTATACGCTGAAATTCAGACTCCTTCATGCAATCCAGAAGAAAAGGCGCATATTCAGCCTTCGGGCGAGATGACTTCCTGCCAGCATTTGTAGTTTGTAATATGTCCGCTTTCATATAGTTAATTAGTAGCGCAGAGTTTAATCTCGTACAAAAAAAAAAAGATTCTCTTTATAACGTTAGGCTGTAGCGCAAGGGAGAGAGACAGAAATAAAAGAGAATTTTCTTGGATGCGAATCTACCATTTTGTGACAGTTTTTATTTCATCGCTTATATCCATAAAAAGGCCCCATGTCATCTTCGTACATCGAATGATTAATGAGCTTAGACCCAGGTATATTTGCGTAAAGTCCGAAATACATTCGATGGCTACTTAGCGCATATTATCGATTATGCTTGAGAATAGGAAAATGGATTGAATCATTGATCAGCAGGTAGGGGTTTACACATGGGTTTCACCCTCTTGTTTATTCCAAGGAAGATACGGAAGGAAGATTGCCTCCTTCCTACTGCTGGCTTTCATCAGCTTCCTGACTGCTTCTAGAGACCTTAAGCAACCAACAAAGACTTTCATAATTCATTGCTTTGCTCTTAGGTTCTCGCCGCAACGCTCGAGCCCTTTGCCTTCCCAACTATCGCTCTATTTTCTATGTCAGTCCGCATCTTCGCCTCCCTCAGCAGCGCTACTGCAAATTCAAGCATAAAACATCTTGGAAACTAAATGTGTCCGCTTTTATTTTATTTTTTTCTTCCTCAGTCCAACTAATGAACACATCACCCCCCTTTTGAATTATCTTTTGTAGCCTCATTTAGATAAAAGCTTTGAGAGAATCCGCAATACACTTACTTTGGTGGGACAGATGTTGTCCTAATACCTTCAATGGCCCCAATCAAATAAATGGAGCCTCCAACATTCATTCTTTTGATCTGCCTGTTTGACATCCGCTCGTTGTTCCAAATGAACGTCCGTTGCCCATACACGAAAAGACAAAAGTCAGTCCACATTCTTCCTGACAAGAAGACCAAGGTACCACGTAAGTAAATTGCTTGGAAAGATGATAGGATCGGAACACCTATCAGGGCAAATATTCATTATCACAAAAATTAAGCGTGCTGCAGGAAAAAAAAAAAAAAAAAAAAAAAAAAAAAAACGTTACCATAACACTCCATAGTTGTGTTTGTGGCCATGAGCAACAACATGAGTATGAGTATGAGCATGGTATAAGTATGCCTGCAAACTTTATCCCAGCCGATGCTCTTTATCAATTAGCGCTATAGCAATACGAAAATGGAGTCATCAAATTAGCAGTTTGCCCCCGAAGTATCCATTAGACACTATGTCACTGACTCTGTGCGGCAAAGGCAGAAGAGTCAAGTACAAAGTCATCACCAGTGCTACACACTGAACAATGTTTTTGAATACACTATAGTGGTGAAGAGATGGTCCTGATAGTGGCATAGTGTTTAAGATTTCAAGGAGCAATGATTATTCATATCAGGATTGCATAAGCCAAGAGAGTACAAATATCCAACGCGAAGGCTGCTCAAAAAAAGCAATCTCTGTCCAGCTTTGCCTTAATAGTTCCAACAGGTATATCTTGCTATCGTGTGAGTGTTGGATTATATGTCTGTTACTGTGTAATTGGATGAATGGCATACTGGTGGCCCGATTTAATTTGGAGGCCATCTCTCTTCTGCAGTAACAGTGTAGGAAGCAATTTGTTCATGTGGGGAAAAGCCAGTAGACTGAGCCTCTTACTGACTTTGTCAATCACAGAGACATGCGTGAGAGGAAGTACCGTTATAAAGGCGCTGAAAATCTATTTGATTGGCGGTGTATCTCAGAGGACTTGTCAGATTGGCCATAGTCCACAATACAGGACTAGAACGGCCTGAAACACAAGGACGCCACTTTCTACTTCATACCGTTGCCCGAAACCCATGCCCATAGACAATAGATGTTTACTTCTGAACAGAGATATTTAACATTATATCAATCATCACGTAATTCGCACTTTTCATTTCTTCCCTTACTGGATTAATAATAAAGCAAAAGCCAACACCTTAACCAAAGTCGCTCCGTTCATGCTTATGAGCACAGATAAGGAAATAAAGACCAAGACTAAGGCCAAAAACGTAGCTAAACAGTAAGGAGAGAATAAGACATGTTAGTAGTGGGACAAACCATGGCCCTCGTGACTGACGTACTGACGTACTGATGTAGTTCTGTTTTCATGTTCTAAAGACAGAGCAGCAGTCCTCTTCTGTATGCCGAAACTCGCTAGTTGTCCCTTCACTCACTATGAAAGGAGGTTCGCACTCATTCCAGACAACTATAAATGGTTATCTCCATCTTCCATTGATCTATTCAAGTCCACCAAGAACTACAAGCAAATACCACCCAAGCCAAAAATGTTTCGCCAACTCGTTACTCTCGTTATCGTCGCGGCTGCCGCTATGACCTCTGTTGAAGCCCTCACCTGTGGAGGGTCTGCTATCAAGGGTATCCACTGCGTCGGTGGCGCTACCCCTTGCCCTGCTGGTTACCAGTCCATTTTCCGCGAAGACACCTCTCCATGCTCCTATACCGAACGCTGCTGCATTTAAAGCGCCGCACAGCGAAGGTATGCTACAGATACTTCTTGTGGTGCTTTGGGGAAATCCCTATCGCCTACTAGAGCTTGCTTATTAGCAGTGTACAAACATTCCAAGCAATAAACCTACAGATCGAAAAATGAGCTTTAGAATGAATCATCCTTGAATAACGAGCCGAGCCAATATAAGATTGCTTTGTCAGCAAATGTTTAAATACCCATCCTTAATAATCTAAACCCCTTCATATACTTTCGCCATCAAAAACACTCAAGGAGAAAGCTTGTACTATAATACATATATGGAGCATCTTTGGAACAAGAGCTTTTATATAGGCGAGCCAGACTGTTAGAATCCAAAGGTCCGATTTGTCCGATTTGCACTTCCAGAACTAAGTAAGTATACTTTTCTCACTAATATCACAATAACGATGATAGACCATACCCTCCTAAGCTAGCGGTCCTTCTACCAAGATCAAAGGATACCATACAGCCAACATCCATTGTGATGAGGCAAGCCCTCGTTGAGATATTAAAGTAAAGTATGAACAAAATTAAAACATTCACTTACTGTATTGTTGTGGCTGGTGGACATCCTGTCAAGCCACAGTTTATGGAATCTTTGCGCAAAGCCTTTTAAGTCTAGAGAGCACCAGAGTCAGACCTGTAGGCTAGATTATAAAAGCCAAAGAAACTTCCTTTTCAATAAAGCCTTCAGTTTGTTCTTCACCTACAGTTCATCTTGCCATTTATCTTTTTTCCCTTTTTCACAACAAGTATTTATCTTCCAGTAACTCAGTTTGTGAGCTCACCAATAAAGCTTCCACCTTTTCTTTTGGTATCCTATGGTGCTGTTTGTCGTCAAGGTTATTTTTGCCTCCATTTTCTCTTTTTGACACTCTTTGTCCTTGATTTTGTGTCTATCTTTTGGCCCCTTAAGCAAGATATACCTATTATTAACAACTAAGGACATGCATGTCTTTGCAAGTAAATGACTAATAATTAAAAACTGGTAAAAACCCTAGTAAATATTATTTAACAAGGAAAATCTACAGCAAATGTTGATACAAAATTAAAACAGACTGAAACAAGGACGCAGAGTAAAGGGCATGTGAGCGTGTCAAGTAAGTTTGGTATAGATAGTATTTATTCAGGCCCAAGGTGCTAAAAGATTCAGCAAGTTCCTACTCAGACTTGTATATATACTCTATATGCCTTGGATGTACTCAAGTGGACTATAGGCCTCCAGGAGAGACGCTATCAAGCGATAGAAAACGTCTCATCTTGTCTTGCCTCGTGTCCTGTCTCGAGGACACTTTAGATGCAGCAGCGCTGACCAGAGCGGCAGGGGTAGGGGGTATCGTAGAAGACGGGACGGAAGCCAGAGGGGCAGCTTGTGCCTTTGGCGACGCAGCGGACGCCCTTGCTGCCGGCTTGGTCCTGGCAGGAGATGGCCTCAACAGAGGTCATGGCGACGACAGCGACGAGAGCGAGAGCAACGAGTTGGCGGAACATGTTTGGCTTGAGTGGTTTGCTTGAGTGGTTCTTGAAGAGAAACTGAAGAGCGAATGAAGGTCAATGGAGGAGGGGAAACGACTCTCTTTTATACTAGAGAAGACAGGACAAACAGCCTCTCACTCAACTCTTGGCTGCAACCACCAATGAAGGATAAGTCTTTGTTCTTCAACAATTGCCAATGACATACAGATACTTCAATCATATCCGGTTACTAATGCGATCGAAGTCACTGTAGCCAGCAAAAAGAAAAAAAGAAAGCGGCGTCTTTGCGCCACAGTGCACACAAGCCGTTAGTAGTCATTATAATATAATAGAAATACTATACATCCATCAGATCAAAGAGTCAAAGAAGCACACATGTTTATTCAGATAGCGGTAAAAGCAGAGTAATGGGCTTGAGGGGAAAGAAAGCCAAGGGTTCAGTCAATGGTATGATGATGACATATTACGCTAGTCTACAGTGGCAATATTGTCTCGCACTACGATCGTTGCAACGGTCAAGTCATAGAATGGCGTGGGTGCACACAATAAAGTGCGGCGTCTCTGATTTTACTGAGATGTGCATGTGCGCTACATGCTATCACAGGGAGAGAGGAGAGAGCAACAGAAAGGTCAAGCCAATCATGATGCTATGCAGGACAGGGACAGGTAGAGAGAGACAGGGACAAACTATATTGGGCAAGGGAAAAAGTAAAAAAAAATTCAGTGCACGCTGTACCGTACACAGACGGCGCAAACATACAAACATGCATCTAATTTATCAAGTACGCCTTTCACATCGAGGGAATAAAATGATAGAGCGCAACCGATTCACTGGCCGGATAGTGTCACACTAAATGGTTAGGTTGCATGAATGAGAAGATAAATAAAATAAACTATGATTGTGTATGTTTACATCCTGTTAAGCATATTAACGGTCGCAGGCCTAACGCCTCCTGCCCGCGGATCATTTCTCTAGACAGACAAGCAAGGGCGAAGGACTAATATATCTTTTATACCTGTATCTTATTCTAATTACTCAACTAACTTATACTATTTATAATACACATACTACAACGATAAGTATATATATATATATATTTATCTATATGGTCTTGGCCCATCTGCATGATCGTATCAGATGGAAAAGCAGCATGAGAAGAAAAAACAAAAAAAGAAATGGCTCTTGTGTGCAGACGAAGCATAATCCTTTCTAGTGCGCAGAATACATGCACGAACGAAACGCACTATGTAATTCCCAGAAACCTATCGTTGACCAACTCGATGCATTATGCATCGATCATTCTTTCCCTCTTCTCCCTCAACCGAGCATTAAAATATCCATTCACTTTCTGGTCTGGCTCCTGGCATTGAACCAATTAAATCTTTGCTCTCCTTCTCGAGCACTATACAACTATAGCACCACTCTCCATGATCCGGTTAAGTGTCAACTCTAGTGATATTTGTACACATTAGTTTACGCCCATAGATGTGAGGTGGATCTGGCGTAGCATTACTCAGTTTATCGATGTCGGAGTATGTTCTCTCGTTTCTAATGTCTCATGTTCTGTTCCAAGGCTGCCACGCTAAACAGTAGGGACATGCAAAGAGAGAGGGGGAGAAGAGGGAAAAGAAGGAAATAAAGGCTAGTGCAGTGGACGATGTTCACATCTGTCCCCTCCTATTTCCTGTCCCCTAGGTTCTTGCTCTTGCAGTTAGGCTGGACTAAGCACTGTTCAGCTGAACATTATCTGTTTGCTCCCTAACATACCATAACAACTGTTGAAAGAAAGAGTGGTCTCCTTTTTTCTAGCATTACGCTGGTGAGAGAAAACAACTAATTGTGTGTACTCAGCGGGTAAAAAGGGAAAAATGGAAAAAAAGAAAACAGAAATAATACGGAAATAAAAGAATAATGATAAGATCGAGTTAACCGCCATCAATGCCTTGGAGCGCATGAAGAAAAGGTCGCTTGAGCAACGAACATCGCAGCAATGTGTTCATATAAAATCGCACGAACCACATTTTAACCTTAAAAAAACCTTAAAGCTTGATTCAAATGTTTTCGCTACAGAGATGAGCCAGGTAAACATAGAATGAGGAAGGCTCTTTTTTCTTTCCCTTGCTGCCGATACTATGGCGAGCTATTGCATGGCATACTGAAAGTTTATGGGGGTGTATGGTACTTAGTATATACTTGTGCGGTGGAGGTAGAGCTGTGGGAGGGTGGAGCAATGGGAGAGTAAGATGGCAATACAAGCTGCTTAATAGCAAGGCGAGAAAAGAGAGAGAGAGAGAAAGGGAGGTGAGTAGAGGGAGAGAGGGAGAAGGAGAAGGAAAGAGGAAGAAAAAAAGCAAGAGCAGAGGATCGTGAGAAAAGCAACCAGGTATGAGGGCATAGAGAGGTTCTCATCATACACTGCACACACAGCTGAGTAAAATTCGAACTTCCTACAATGCTCCATCTTCTCACTCACCATTTCCAAGTCAGATATCCATCCCAATCATCTTCATAACAAGCCATATTGTATAACTACTATATCCGGGCAGGCAAGTAAAAAGGCTGCAGCAGAAGAAAAGCAGAGTAGTTTTTGTTTATAGTATTTCTTTTATTTCAAATGAGATATCAACTGTCTTGTACTTTCTCAGCCTTGCTTAGGGTATGTGCATATACACTAAGTGATCTGGCGAGGCCTTGAGTCTTGCTCATTCCAGTAACCAGCACTGGAGCTCTTTAGATGCAGCAGCGCTGGCCAGAGCGGCAGGGGTAGGGGGTATCGTAGAAGACGGGACGGTAGCCAGAGGGGCAGCTTGTGCCTCTGGCGACGCAGCGGACGCCCCTGCTGCCGGCTTGGTCCTGGCAGGAGATGGCCTCAACAGAGGTCATGGCGACGACAGCGACGAGAGCGAGAGCAACGAGTTGGCGGAACATGTTTGGCTTGAGTGATGTTTGTTTGTAGTTCTTGAAGTGACACTTGAGAGCGGATGGGGACCAACGAAGATAGAGAAACGAGCTTCTTATATATTTGTCGAAGCGTAGGAGATGACAAGGTATTAAGGTATTAACATAGTATATTCTTGCCTGACTGGCAGTGTTATCAACTGCGTGTATGAAGCTTGATCGCCACTTACTGTCTTCTAAAAGCAGTGCCCTAAACAGTTAAGTTGACACGAGTCGTCACTACTCTATTCTTGATCTTTTTCTGCATGCATACCCGAACTGATACAGGTATCTCACTTGGATATGCTCACATAGCTGATTTGATTTGGTGTCGGCCAGTGCATTGAGTTACTCAAATATATAATATATGGAGTCGTGACTAAAAGACTGGAACTAGTATGAACTACACCCGTGACTAAAAGACTGGAACTAGTATGAACTACGATAACCATAGCATTTAACACCAACGGTTGAAATCTAGCTTTGAAACAGACCCGTTTCCCTGATATAGGAGCTAAAATCTACGATTAAGTCAAATAGGGTGTGATATCTACTTATCCTCTGCTATACAGGGACAGGTGGCGTGTTCTTTTGTCTCTCATACGCACACATGTACAGGCATGGATGATGCGTGTTATATATACATATACATATATGTTTATTAGTATATGTCTATTCTACAAATCTATTGGAGCATACAACCAAGCGATATCTGTACCTGATACAGCCTACTAAACAGGCAAGCAATCCTTTCTTTGTTCCATGAGTGGACACGATTTATTCTATTACTATTATAGCTATTGGCACAATTGTCGTTATTACTTGTATTATTTGCTGTCATTAAGTATTTACTAGAGACTTTGTTCCTCCGTAAAATTTGGGCTCCAGATTGTTCCTTGTAGAAAGGCTACATCTAGTAGAGATATATATTCCTGTTCGTAGTTCTAGTCCTTCATTTCCAACAATAAAAAACCTACTATCACAACTTAGTTCCATCAGAGCATTCACAAATATTAGAGCCTTAATGTTTTCAGTAATAGCCTGCTTCCAAGATGAAGTTACACGTTAAAAATGCATGTCTCTAATAAATAAATTCTCTTAATGTCCGTTAATCAAAGCCAGAAAACCCTTTATGCTGTTCTACGTTCACTTAAGTACTGGTCATGACTTTGGAGCAGGCAAACCTAAATAGAAATGCATAAACACTGTGAATAGAGACAACTTCTAAGTCATGACCCCCTTTTTTTTCTTAGGCACCTCCTATCCTCATAGGACATGATATTATTGCACCCACTATATTAATGTATGGATTGGCACAATCATCTTTTTCTAGAATCCCTTCAGGCCGCTCAGCAAAGCCCACAAGTGGCATTACAGGAGTCGCCCTACAAATACAGCTTTTTCGTATTAAGCAAAGAAAATAATATCTTTAATTTCTACAAAGGGTCTATAATGCATTCCAATGTAAGGATGTGATATCAAGAGGCCAATGGGTCGACTGCACGCGCGTTAGCTCACTCATGAGGATTGCTTGCCTGTTTAGTAGGCTGTATCAGGTACAGATATCGCTTGGTTGTATGCTCCAATAGATTTGTAGAATAGACATATACTAATAAACATATATGTATATGTATATATAACACGCATCATCCATGCCTGTACATGTGTGCGTATGAGAGACAAAAGAACACGCCACCTGTCCCTGTATAGCAGAGGATAAGTAGATATCACACCCTATTTGACTTAATCGTAGATTTTAGCTCCTATATCAGGGAAACGGGTCTGTTTCAAAGCTAGATTTCAACCGTTGGTGTTAAATGCTATGGTTATCGTAGTTCATACTAGTTCCAGTCTTTTAGTCACGGGTGTAGTTCATACTAGTTCCAGTCTTTTAGTCACGACTCCATATATTATATATTTGAGTAACTCAATGCACTGGCCGACACCAAATCAAATCAGCTATGTGAGCATATCCAAGTGAGATACCTGTATCAGTTCGGGTATGCATGCAGAAAAAGATCAAGAATAGAGTAGTGACGACTCGTGTCAACTTAACTGTTTAGGGCACTGCTTTTAGAAGACAGTAAGTGGCGATCAAGCTTCATACACGCAGTTGATAACACTGCCAGTCAGGCAAGAATATACTATGTTAATACCTTAATACCTTGTCATCTCCTACGCTTCGACAAATATATAAGAAGCTCGTTTCTCTATCTTCGTTGGTCCCCATCCGCTCTCAAGTGTCACTTCAAGAACTACAAACAAACATCACTCAAGCCAAACATGTTCCGCCAACTCGTTGCTCTCGCTCTCGTCGCTGTCGTCGCCATGACCTCTGTTGAGGCCATCTCCTGCCAGGACCAAGCCGGCAGCAGGGGCGTCCGCTGCGTCGCCAGAGGCACAAGCTGCCCCTCTGGCTACCGTCCCGTCTTCTACGATACCCCCTACCCCTGCCGCTCTGGCCAGCGCTGCTGCATCTAAAGAGCTCCAGTGCTGGTTACTGGAATGAGCAAGACTCAAGGCCTCGCCAGATCACTTAGTGTATATGCACATACCCTAAGCAAGGCTGAGAAAGTACAAGACAGTTGATATCTCATTTGAAATAAAAGAAATACTATAAACAAAAACTACTCTGCTTTTCTTCTGCTGCAGCCTTTTTACTTGCCTGCCCGGATATAGTAGTTATACAATATGGCTTGTTATGAAGATGATTGGGATGGATATCTGACTTGGAAATGGTGAGTGAGAAGATGGAGCATTGTAGGAAGTTCGAATTTTACTCAGCTGTGTGTGCAGTGTATGATGAGAACCTCTCTATGCCCTCATACCTGGTTGCTTTTCTCACGATCCTCTGCTCTTGCTTTTTTTCTTCCTCTTTCCTTCTCCTTCTCCCTCTCTCCCTCTACTCACCTCCCTTTCTCTCTCTCTCTCTTTTCTCGCCTTGCTATTAAGCAGCTTGTATTGCCATCTTACTCTCCCATTGCTCCACCCTCCCACAGCTCTACCTCCACCGCACAAGTATATACTAAGTACCATACACCCCCATAAACTTTCAGTATGCCATGCAATAGCTCGCCATAGTATCGGCAGCAAGGGAAAGAAAAAAGAGCCTTCCTCATTCTATGTTTACCTGGCTCATCTCTGTAGCGAAAACATTTGAATCAAGCTTTAAGGTTTTTTTAAGGTTAAAATGTGGTTCGTGCGATTTTATATGAACACATTGCTGCGATGTTCGTTGCTCAAGCGACCTTTTCTTCATGCGCTCCAAGGCATTGATGGCGGTTAACTCGATCTTATCATTATTCTTTTATTTCCGTATTATTTCTGTTTTCTTTTTTTCCATTTTTCCCTTTTTACCCGCTGAGTACACACAATTAGTTGTTTTCTCTCACCAGCGTAATGCTAGAAAAAAGGAGACCACTCTTTCTTTCAACAGTTGTTATGGTATGTTAGGGAGCAAACAGATAATGTTCAGCTGAACAGTGCTTAGTCCAGCCTAACTGCAAGAGCAAGAACCTAGGGGACAGGAAATAGGAGGGGACAGATGTGAACATCGTCCACTGCACTAGCCTTTATTTCCTTCTTTTCCCTCTTCTCCCCCTCTCTCTTTGCATGTCCCTACTGTTTAGCGTGGCAGCCTTGGAACAGAACATGAGACATTAGAAACGAGAGAACATACTCCGACATCGATAAACTGAGTAATGCTACGCCAGATCCACCTCACATCTATGGGCGTAAACTAATGTGTACAAATATCACTAGAGTTGACACTTAACCGGATCATGGAGAGTGGTGCTATAGTTGTATAGTGCTCGAGAAGGAGAGCAAAGATTTAATTGGTTCAATGCCAGGAGCCAGACCAGAAAGTGAATGGATATTTTAATGCTCGGTTGAGGGAGAAGAGGGAAAGAATGATCGATGCATAATGCATCGAGTTGGTCAACGATAGGTTTCTGGGAATTACATAGTGCGTTTCGTTCGTGCATGTATTCTGCGCACTAGAAAGGATTATGCTTCGTCTGCACACAAGAGCCATTTCTTTTTTTGTTTTTTCTTCTCATGCTGCTTTTCCATCTGATACGATCATGCAGATGGGCCAAGACCATATAGATAAATATATATATATATATACTTATCGTTGTAGTATGTGTATTATAAATAGTATAAGTTAGTTGAGTAATTAGAATAAGATACAGGTATAAAAGATATATTAGTCCTTCGCCCTTGCTTGTCTGTCTAGAGAAATGATCCGCGGGCAGGAGGCGTTAGGCCTGCGACCGTTAATATGCTTAACAGGATGTAAACATACACAATCATAGTTTATTTTATTTATCTTCTCATTCATGCAACCTAACCATTTAGTGTGACACTATCCGGCCAGTGAATCGGTTGCGCTCTATCATTTTATTCCCTCGATGTGAAAGGCGTACTTGATAAATTAGATGCATGTTTGTATGTTTGCGCCGTCTGTGTACGGTACAGCGTGCACTGAATTTTTTTTTACTTTTTCCCTTGCCCAATATAGTTTGTCCCTGTCTCTCTCTACCTGTCCCTGTCCTGCATAGCATCATGATTGGCTTGACCTTTCTGTTGCTCTCTCCTCTCTCCCTGTGATAGCATGTAGCGCACATGCACATCTCAGTAAAATCAGAGACGCCGCACTTTATTGTGTGCACCCACGCCATTCTATGACTTGACCGTTGCAACGATCGTAGTGCGAGACAATATTGCCACTGTAGACTAGCGTAATATGTCATCATCATACCATTGACTGAACCCTTGGCTTTCTTTCCCCTCAAGCCCATTACTCTGCTTTTACCGCTATCTGAATAAACATGTGTGCTTCTTTGACTCTTTGATCTGATGGATGTATAGTATTTCTATTATATTATAATGACTACTAACGGCTTGTGTGCACTGTGGCGCAAAGACGCCGCTTTCTTTTTTTCTTTTTGCTGGCTACAGTGACTTCGATCGCATTAGTAACCGGATATGATTGAAGTATCTGTATGTCATTGGCAATTGTTGAAGAACAAAGACTTATCCTTCATTGGTGGTTGCAGCCAAGAGTTGAGTGAGAGGCTGTTTGTCCTGTCTTCTCTAGTATAAAAGAGAGTCGTTTCCCCTCCTCCATTGACCTTCATTCGCTCTTCAGTTTCTCTTCAAGAACCACTCAAGCAAACCACTCAAGCCAAACATGTTCCGCCAACTCGTTGCTCTCGCTCTCGTCGCTGTCGTCGCCATGACCTCTGTTGAGGCCATCTCCTGCCAGGACCAAGCCGGCAGCAAGGGCGTCCGCTGCGTCGCCAAAGGCACAAGCTGCCCCTCTGGCTTCCGTCCCGTCTTCTACGATACCCCCTACCCCTGCCGCTCTGGTCAGCGCTGCTGCATCTAAAGTGTCCTCGAGACAGGACACGAGGCAAGACAAGATGAGACGTTTTCTATCGCTTGATAGCGTCTCTCCTGGAGGCCTATAGTCCACTTGAGTACATCCAAGGCATATAGAGTATATATACAAGTCTGAGCAGGAATCCGCTGAATCTTTTAGCATCTTAGGCCTGAATAAATACTACATATATCACTATAATTTTTTTTTTTTTTACGCGAGACTTGTGCTTATCTGCAACGAAGTATCGATATACATTTATTTCATTTTATTCTTACGCTTCGTCTTCGTTTTCATCATTATCCAAAGACAGTACGATTTTTCCTGTTTATCGCCACTGCATTACGCCAATGGCCTTCTAAATAGAACGACTAGGGGGATGCGAAGATGGGAACAGTGTTTTTCCCCATGCCCATCATGTATCTGCTTTATTTTCCTCTGTATAAATAGAAGACAAGGAGATGCAAGCCATTTTTCTTTCCTTAATCCCAACACCTATTTATCTCAAACCCGTTGATACCCTTCAAGTGCTTCAACCAATTCAAGCAAAGAGCCGAGGAAGCCTACAAATTTTCGATTTTCCTTTCCACACTTTACATCGACGTAAAAATGTTCAGTAACAATACTATCACCGTTGTTATCATCATCGCCCTGACTGCCATGACTTCTGTTTCATCCATCTCTTGTCAAGATCAAGCATCTCCTAGCCGTGGTGTATTCTGCGTCGGCGCCTCAGATCCCTGCCCACGTGGATATCGTACCATAGCTATTGATTATGATGACCCATCGCCTTGCCTTAAGGGGGAACGTTGCTGCATATAAGAAAGACTGATCAGGAGGAGGGATGCAACATCGTCACATCTTAGCAGTATCGAAGCTATTGTTTAATCTATTTAGCTTGATAATGCACTTCAAGTTGATGAATAAAATAAGACAGAAAGTCAACCCAATTTAAACATATCGCATACACTTCCTACACCCTACCCATGTTTCTGGGAACCCAAAAAACAGTTCTGCTGATTCCATTAATCTCATTCGGTTCTGATCAGAGACAATCAATGGTATTATATTGCCTTCTGTCCAAGTACTATGGAATTGGCGCGTTCCATCTTGGAAATGAGGGTAGAACACCAGCTTCCCTCTCTTTCGCTCTCTTTTGCTCTACTTCCTTAGAATTTATGATGACCCTGGTCTTGCTTAGAATGTGGTTAAAATAGATGAACTGGTAACTATCGTGCCCTAGATCAAAGTCGTATTTATAATTGATACCAAGCTGCCTGATGAAAACAAGATTTTTTCTTGTTTGTATTTAATCATAACAAGCTGCCCATTTGTTAAGCAAAAGAAATAGCTAATTAACGACGACATTGGGAGCGATGAATCAATCTTTCTTGAATAGAGTGCAACAAGACTACAAGACTTATAAGAAATGTAGGAATGGCTCAGAACCGGCAAGTGAAATAGCAGAATAGACTCGTCCTTACGGCTCTTATTTATTTTGCAAAAAAGTCATCTCATCCCTTCCTTTACCCTCAGAACTGTATTGTATTAAAGGCGAACCAGGTCTTTAATAGGTTGGCAGGTTTTGTTTCCACTTTGTGCTAAGCTGTAGCACACACGACTGTATTTTTTTAATTTCTTTTCTCCTTAACATTCCTCGGACAATAAAGGCTCTCCAGGTGGTCGAAAGGGGGTGTCATTGGCTGTAAGCCTGCCTCACCATCAACAATGTCTTAATTTCCCGCAAACCATTCACTGTGGGACGCAGGCTAAGGTTTCGATCAGAACATTTCTTCAGAAGTTCATTAAAGTACTTCGACAATTGGTAGGTTGTAAGCAGATGTGATTATAGTTAATACTGACAAAAAGCACCTCCCCATATCTCACATCAACAGAAGCCATGCGATGATTGATATTGCCCACGTGCTATTGCCATGCTTTTCCAGCTCATACCAGCCTCGCTCATCGCTATTCAATATTTTGGTTCCCGATAGTCTAAAAGACGCTCGTTTCTGTCTTCATTGATCCTTATTCACTCACAAGTCCCACTACAAGGATCATAGGCAAATATCACTATATCATTCAAATCAAACATGATCCGTCAACTCATTGCTCTTACCCTTGTCGCCTATCGCTGCCATATCCTCTGTTGAGGCCGTCACCCGCGGACGCATCACCTGCGGAGCCCAGGCCAGCAAGGACAAGGGCGTCCGCTGAGTCAGCCCGAATGATCCTTGCCCTTACCGTTATCGCCCCGTCTTCTACGATAACCCCTACCCCTGCCGCTTTGGTCAGCGCTGCTGCACCTAAAGTGTACTTCAGACGGGACAGGACACAAGACAAGATATCGTTCTCCTACCCTTTGTTGACCTCTCCTTGAGTATATATATACTTGTCTGAGCAGGAACCAGCTAAATATTTTAGCATCTTAGACCTGAATAAATAAATACTACATGTCAACTTTTTTAATTACAAAAAAAAAAATGTAGGGAAAGACATGGTGAACTCCTATGCAATTTAAGTCATGTGTGTGCTAAGGCGAGGTTTGTTGTCAGCCTTGGGAATGTGCTCCAGACTAGGCTCGTCACCAGCCTGCACATGCATGTGCTGAAAGGCAAATGTGGCTTGCTCTCGCCGCCGGACACACTTTTTTTTCTATGAATGTCCAAACTTTTTTCTAAGTCATTTTTCCTACAGATCACAGGAAAATGGTCTACGTGTGAAGCATGCTACTGTTTTTCTTGCTCTCATTTCACAATTCATTTATTCATCCGATTACCACTACGAAATATACCTCTCACCACTCTCATCCTAAAAACTAAACGAAATTATATATAAAAAAAAAAATGTCTGCACAAAACCTTTTAACCTCTGGTTACAAGAGAAAAAAGTGTGATACCAAGCGAATGGTATTAGAGAGGCAGGGATTTCTTACGATAGAAGATCAAACAACTCCCATGTCCCTCGAGATTATCAACCGAAAGGCCTATGAAGCTTTTAGGTTTTATCCGAAACCAGAGCAGCTCCAGATCGTAACGAGGATCGGGGAGCGCCAAGATTGCATCCTAATTGCTGGTACTAGCTGAGGGAAGACAATGGTCTATTTTCTGCCCCTGATACTTTGGCCACATACCTATATACTCATTATTACGCTACTGAAGGTGTTGGGTAACGAGCAGGTCGAAAAACTGGCGTCAGTAGGCATTCGAAGGGTGCTATCGAGCTGTATTCGTTTCACCAGAGCTCTTTGCGAGTACGAAGCTGAGTTTAATTTAGGCCCGTCCGGGCTGGAGATACCAGTTGATCGCGGTGGTTGTGGATGAAGCGCACTGTATTGGAGCATGGGTGGCAAGTTCAGAAAGGGCTATAAGAAACTTGGCTACCTCCGCTCTTATGTTAGTCCAGACACCTGCTTTGTCGCAGTATCTGCCACCTTGCCTCCTCCGCTTCTATTGGAGGTTATTAGTGTGATGCGCTTCAAAGACGTGAAGGAAATGAACATTGGCAACGATAGGAAAAATGTCGAATACGTTGTGAGGCGGTTGAAACATGCGGTAACGTTATTTAAGGATCTCCACTTTTTAATAGACAGGAAGAAAACGATCGTGTATTTTCAGACGAGAGATGAAGCCGACTCTGCTGCTATCTACCTCAGGAACATAATTGGTCCCAACAAAGTCGCCTTGTATCATTCTAACAAGTCAAGTGATAGAAAGAAGGAACTAATGGAGCAATTCAAAAGTGGCGACATCGACGTTCTGATGTCAACCGAGGCGGTGGGCATGGGGTGTGATATCAGTGACGTTCTGCGCGTGGTGCAGTACGGCTATCCTGACAATATATCATCTCTGGTCCAGCGCCTTGGTCGAGCGGTGCGTAACCCAGAGCTTCACGGCGAAGGTATAGTCCCTATCTCATCCAGAGCTTTAGGTAAAGTTGACAAAGATATCAAGGCCTTTGTCAACACTCAGTGCTGTCGTCGAGCATTTTAAAATTAATTTTTCGGAAATGTCCACCAAAATGTTGAAAGACGCTGCGACAATTGTAATCCCGAAATGCATGAGTCTTCACCACCAGATACTGCACAAGACAAGGAGACGGGCAGATGCAAGATCCAATGCAGGTGTTAATCAACGCGGAATGTGGCGAACGGCGGCTGAAAAAGAGAGCATGTTACAAGCGATCACTGAATGAAAAGATCATACATTCCACACCGAGGTCAGTGACATATACTTTATGTGTGATCAAGATGCTGTAATGTCAGACAATATGATAAAGAAGATTGTCAGTAAGAGCGTTTGGATTACAACGCCCGAATCGATCTCGTCCTCTATTGATTGGACACCTCTTATACCGAAGCATGCATCAGACTTGTGCAAGATCTTAGTAAATTTGAACGCCGACATCATGTAAAAGAGGCAGCAGCCAAGTGATCACCAGATGTCCAAGGGATAAATATTACAATAATTAATGATGCAGTTACACCGGAATCCAAGCCTTCATTTAACACAGCCGAGGGAAGTCCAATCATTGCAACACTCTATAAAGCTGCTACTAGAAGCTTCTCCGTCAGTGCAAAATCGACTTCAACAGTCATCGCTGCAAGAGCTACTACCACAAGCTCCAGAACCACTGGCATGGCAAGATTCAGAACCACTGACGAGACGAGCACCACAGGGTCAACAGCCACGGGCACAGCTAATACTATCAAGGATTCGCCAAAATTTAGCAGTGTCATGTCAACTGAACCATAACATAGAGATGGAGAGGCTGGAAAGCATGCAGCGGAAAGTGGTAGAGCTGGAGTTAGAGGAACAGAAGAGGGAGTTTCTACAAAGCTTCGGAACGCCGCAAGTAAATCAACAGCAGCAAGTCAACCATGCATAGACAATAGTTTTAGAATCTCCTTTGAGGAACCCTTTGGTAAATGTGTTGTTACAGCAGCCATCATTGCAGGAGATGCTGCCGAGGCTGTCGAAGCAGTAGTGTTATAAAGCATACGATTTATAACTTAAGTAGTGATTGTGGTTTGTACACGCTTGACTAAGCTTCTCAATAGAGAAAAAGGAACGGCTATAGAGGCAGCATTTGAGCTATATATAAATCACTTATTGCAGCATCCATTAGGGCTTCATAAGCCATTCTCTTATCTTTTGCACTTCGCCAGCCCAGAGGCGAAGAAGAATTCTTTTTGCAAGGCATTTTACTCGATTTTAAGTCTATACGGGGTTTTAGGAAAGGTGCATGCACAGCAACTGGATTGTAGCAGCCAAAAAGCGACCTTGCTTTTGATTCTTCGATATCAATCTCCCTCTGTTTTTATTTGTCTTGAATTATTTTTTGGGCCTTCGCTGCATTCGCTGTTCCACGACTGGATTTTTTTTTTTTTTTTTTTTTTTTTTTTTTGATAACAAGGACCCACAGGGTCATGGAATGGAGGGATTGGATTGATGATTTGATTTGATGATTAGAAAAAATGTTCGCGCGAAACCAAGGGGCTCCGTTAGGCTCGTCACCAGCCTGAGAGAGAAGTGTCTGCAAGAGCAAACCACATTTGCCTTTCAGCACGTACATGTGCACATGAACTTCGTCCTCAGGCTGGTGACGAGCCTACTCCAGATATCAGCTTTTGCTGGAGAGGAAAAAAGAAAAAATGCTATGGCCATTAGCTAGGTAGAAATCATCAATAAGTTTGTGTATTTCGCGGTGGCTCAAAGTCTTGTCTTTTCCCATATATTAGCAATGTCAACATGCTTGCAGATCATAAAAACGACTGTGTCTAACTCTAAACCAACACTATCATACTATCATAGTTCTTTTTCTCATTGTGCGGCACTGGGATGTAAAATGGTGTAGGCTTACCGTGGCATTATATTGTGTTGAGAAGAACTGGACAATAGCTGATTTACGGACTTGCAGCCTGATCAGTCAATCGGTTGCGCCAACCTCTGGTTTTGCTCCGGCCCCCAACTCATTGGCTCAGTGGACTGTAGCGTTTGTAGCGTGATTATGGCTAGAAACAGATATATCGCTTTTCTGATCGCAAAGAATGATCGTTTATATCACAAGATATATATGAGTTTCGGACAGAACGACCTTCGTTGCCATGGCACTTATTCTCAAAAAGCCGCCACATCCATTGAAATTTCGCCTCAGAACGTACATCATCTGAACGTTGAAAGCATAGTTTGCATCATCAGCGAAAGATAGAATGTCTTATACGAGAAGAGAGCAAGTATTAATTTTTCCCTCGTATATCAACTAAGCCAATTCCGGTGAATACTTTCGAGTGTCCAAGACCGGGCAAGGTTTTAGGAAGAGATATTTATATAACTTGTCCTGACCTGCAGAACCTGAACCAAAATTTTTTGTATTGACCCTCTCCCCACATCTGTTTCTTCATCAACATGCCTTTAATGAAAAGTGCCTTTGTCCCGCACATACCGCTCACCACCATGCTCATTGTCATTTTCATAATCACGATCATGACCATGAAAATGGCTGTTAAGGCAAGTCCTACACCAATCAATGCCCTCGACTCCCAGCGCCAGGCAGAGCAGTGGCGCCACCAACACGAGGGTATAGTCAAGCGTCGAATTTGCCCAGAGGCATGTACTCGAATCTACCAGCCTGT
Organism: Lobosporangium transversale; assembly: GCF_002105155.1. Classification (NCBI taxonomy): domain Eukaryota; kingdom Fungi; phylum Mortierellomycota; class Mortierellomycetes; order Mortierellales; family Mortierellaceae; genus Lobosporangium; species Lobosporangium transversale. The sequence goes on along the minus strand of NW_019029037.1, from coordinate 172,714 downwards.
GTGTGGTCAGCAGAGAAGCGGTCGTCGCCGGACATTTGGCAACAGATGTGAATTGACCATTTTCAATTGCAAGAACCCTAGTAACAGGTATAATGTTGTCGCCAATAGACCATGCTAAGCAGGAATGCTTAATCAGAAAACATCGTTTGGTGTAATCAACAAATATGGACGTGATTTTACAAATAAGATTTGCAATGCCAGCAGAGCTTGCACATTGCCTTAGCACAATAAAGGAACAAGAACTATATCCATTTCCTTAATTTAGTACTTTTCTAATCTTTACCAAGGCGGCATATTTATCTTGCTCTCTTTTACAAAAGATACAAAGCATAAGCTTCATCTGAGCGAAGTGCAAAAGGGTGAATACGCCTTTCCTGCTCAAAAAATATATTGCCACACATTCGTCCTCTCTTCTTTCAAGTGTACAAACTTCTCGAGTGCTATCATTAGCCCTAGAAAATTAAGCAATAGAAGGCCAGTTCTGCAGATACACCAATGAATAATCATGTTTATGCCTCGCGAGAGCGTTTATATTATTGTTAGTTCAAATTCGGCTACATTTGGTTGCGCGGGGATATACGAAAATTAACATCATATACGAATGCCTATTTTGGTCGTTTTACGTGAAATGCTAACATCAATTAAAACAAACAAAAAAATAAGCCTCCATCGCGCAAGTATTCCTTTTATTGAGATCTTGCTGGTGCACTCGTTGCACAGCTCCTGTCGTTCGTGTTCTATACTGAAAAGATCCAAGATTGTGTTGTTGAGAGAGACCAAGAATGGCCAATAACTGCACCCATGGGGTTCAGCTGTAGGAAAATATGATATTGGTCCTAGACATACTACCCTCGTCTATTTTAAAACTGGGCATATTATTTTAACCTGTCGCTATAACCTGAACCGAAGCTCCTTCATGTCAGGACTAGCCTAGTATGGGCCCCAGCTGCATCAGTATCTCGAATTGTTATCCTTCTGGGTGCTGTCCCATCCTCTGTAATAATTGATATCTCTTTCGCCCTGTCTAGCGCTGTTGCTTGACTAGAACGAGTCGCTGAATGCCTGAAAGCGTCTATAGAGGCTTTCAAGAGAATCCAAAATAAGTTGAGCCAATGATTTCTTGAGATAAGCTGCATTCTCCAGACAACGCAATTAACAAGAACGAATAACAGGCCATTGTTTATTTATTTCTATCATACTGTTACTTTATTAAACTCATGAGTCTAAAGATGAATACCAATGTAAATTTATTTTATCTTCTCTTAATCTGTTTTTCTATCTGATACTGAGCGGACACCAAAGTAGCGACTTCCAAAGCAGCCGAGATAAAGTAAACTTTTCTGTGAGGTGGAAGTTAGTAAAGCAGGGGTTGACAGAAGACATAACAATTTACATGATATGCTATATGCGTCTTCTGAAGCTAGCTTAGCAACTAAAACGGTGCTGCAGTGAAGAGTTACAGCAGGGTTTTATTTTATTTTATTTTTTTGGAGAGTGCATATTTTACTTAGATCACGTAGCCAATAATGTGCTCCGCTCCGACCGCTCCGACCGCTCCTTTGTCTTTTTTTATTGTTTTGTGCAGCTACATCCCAATAGCTTTTATCTGCGGTAATACTAAGTATAATATCATAAAAATCATAATATATCACTGCAACTAGCATAGAATTAGAATAGGAACTCTCTCACTGATATTGAGCATAAACGTGAGAAAAAAAGAAGAGATGAGTTCAATCCTAGTATGAAGTTGAGGCAAAGCTTTACTCACTCTCCCTTCATTTTACTACAACTACAGTGCTTGGTTTAGACTTTTTGACAGGAGCACATCAACCGATCACTCGTCTACTTTCACCAAACCATGGGGCTAGGGTAATCATTTCTTTGTATATACATGTTGATGGCACACAATCATATTTCGACTACTCATATAGAGCAAAGAGAAACAGCTATCATAAAAAGCGGCGCGTTTATTGTTTCTAGAGTAGCAAGGATGTTTGTAGGGTGTCAACAAAAAAATCTCCTAACCAATCATTCTCCATGACAATGTTTGTATTTAAAAAAAAAAAGAGCAAGGTGATGTGCTTATAGGACATTGACATTGACAATTATCAAGGCTCAAGCCGGCTTAGCTGCAAGCATCTATTAGCAATGACGGCGTCAACGGCATTGTTGCCTTAGTAGCGTGGCCCTCGCAGGTGTTTTGATTCTGTCCCTAGAGTGTTTTGCTTCGGACAAGATGAGTAATCATCAATTGGTCGAGAGGCTTTCTTTCAAGTATAAAAAGATTAACTCTGATGGGTCAATACCTTCTTTTTACCTATTGCATTTTAGAACCCATTACTCTACTCCTCCGACCTTTACGAAAAACGCAACAAAAATGCACTTCTCCCTCCCAACTGCTACTGTATTCCTAGCCTCTACTGTGGCTATAATCATGACCATGATCGAGTCTGTCGTTGCAAGCCCACTTCCTCCTTCTGAGCAACCCGAGGCAGCAGTTGAATGTCCTGTTGGCTGCCCTACACTCTATGATCCTGTCTGTGCAGCCGGCATGAGCGGCAGGCAAAAAACATTTGAAAACTCGTGCTATTTGGATTTACATAACTGCAAGTACCCATACGATCCCTATCAGTTCATCCGTGATGGAGCCTGTTAATAAGGGCAATGATTACAAAGGCATCTGCTTTACAAGCGCAAGCGCTAGTTAGCTTGATTTTATCACTGAATTAATAAAAATAAAAGCTAAGCAGTTGTTTTTTATTCCATTCGCTTCTGCGAGAGCTTCCAAAACATGAGAAATATGAAAAATGGATAATTGAGATTAGTCTAGTTAGGACCTTGCATCCTTTGAGTATTTGTCTCATGAGTCTTATAGAAATATATGCTACTATTGCATTCTCTCTTTGAATAGCTTTCCGCGCTAGCTGCTAAGGTTTTATGCATGATTCATGTCAATGCACCCAAGTATCGTATGAAGCTGGAAGCTTTGGGGTTACTCCATCTTGGATTGGCATTGTCCCTTCGGAGGGTCGGTATTCATTAAGGACCAATGGGCTGTCAGCAGTTTACTTCGCTCGAATACTGAGGATGTGAGCTTCCTCGTTGTATCAGCCACTTCAAGGGCTAAAAGCAATTACCAATTAAATTAGGAACTTGGCGCTGTGGTCACCATAATCTCTGATGAGGCCGCTGCATGTCAGCGCCAGTCAGGAAATATACCTGTCGCGTCAGCATCTCAATTGCCTATCCTATTAGTTACCGGCCCATCTCCTACGGAAATCTATGTTCTCTTTTCCAACATTCAGCGCTACTGCGCCTGGACCACTCTACATGAGACAGATCACTTGATCCACTTCAATCATCTGGAGATATGTCTGGTCTTATATGAAATTTATTCTTACCATTTTATTTTTTGTTGCCACTGTGAAAAAGATTTCCGGTTAACTTTACTTGTTAAATCTGTTGTCGACCTGGTAGTGTGTGCCCCCATTGTACTGTAACTCAGTCAGAAGGTCTCTCTTGAATGCGCATTCGGCCTTCAGTTTGGGCTCTCGTGTTGCTTAATCCTGGGTGTCTATGAGTGCTAATTAAAAACGATTTAACAAGCCAAGACCATCCATATTTTATTTGCAGATAATAAGCACAAGCCACGGTCATCCCAATTGGCTTCAAATATCCCATTTATGCCTGTGCTCACATTCACATTCACATTCACACTTGCAGACAAAGCAACATTACGCGACTCGTGTTGTTAATTGACCATAACAGCCAGATACCATTCCTCTCTTGGATCGGTCTTATAAACTATAGGCTGCCAAACTTCGATCAAGAAGAGCTTTTTTTTTTATTCAATGTGGATGTATCCCACGGGTGTACACCTTCCTGCATTTAATATGACAAGGTTCAGGCAATTTAAAATAAATTCCATGAGATACAAACAAATGACTGTGACACATTGACCATGTTAATTTCCTAATTTCCCATGCTATTACCCGCCACTATGTTTGAGAACCTGGACCCTAAACTCTAGCTGCATGTCAGTACCTTCCCTTAAATAAACTGCTCCACAATTGACCGTGGGGATCCTTTTCATAACATATGCCCTGTCTTTGGTACTTTTCTTCTAGTACAACGTCCATGGCTCTGGCGGTTGCACAAGGTAATAATTTCATTGAAATGTTAATTTGTGTAATGGCAGCTTCTTGGATCCATATTATATCCAATTGAGGATTGCTGTCTTCTAGAGCTGAATAGCATCGCTACTCCACAAACAGAAGACTATAGGCATGCACATGCCATCATCCTCGACAAAGGACTCTCGACAGTATAAAAAGGGCGATATGTCTGCCGTTGTAGGAAACAAAACACCCATCCAAAACAACAAGCACTCCAAATCCTCAACCCTTACTCAGAATTGCTTCCTACTCTCCATCATGAGAATTTCTCTTATCGTTCCCGCCATTTTGGCCACTACCGTCATTGCTGGGCCTGTCCAGGTGAGGGTCGCTAAGTGAACGAGAAGAACATGGCTGTGAGACCTTCCTTACCAACTTAACCTTCGAACTGTCTCATACTATTCTTTTGCACCCTTTAGACACGTGCCGGATGCACCGCTACATCTTACGAGCAAATCGCAGGGACCAAAGGTTGTAGTGCGATTGTCATCCAAGGCCCATTTACCGTGCCTGCTAACAAAAAGATTGATCTCACTGGACTCAAGACCGGCACCACAATCAAGATTAGTATGTTTTTCTTTATCCCACACTTTTTTTTTTTCTTTGTTTTCCTCAGTCTCATAATTGTTCCTGCTCTCAACAGAGGTCAACGTCGAAGCTTACAACAACCACTCTGATCTTCATTAGCTGGCACTATCACGTTCGCCAAAGGGAATCTTGGAAAGGACCACGACCTCGTCACCATTGGTGGTTCGAACATTAACATTGATGGCACCAAGGGAGTTTTCGATGGCAACGGTCCAGTAAGTGTCTTTTTTTTTTTTTTTTTTCTTTTTTTGCTACTTCATTTTAGTTTATTGAGTGGCACGAATGAAACATCGTCTTAACCGTTAACCCTTTTTTTTTTTTTTTTTTTTTTTTTTTTACTACTACTCCTGACAAAGGCATATTGGGATGGCAAAGGAGGCAATGGTGGTGTCAATAAGCCCAAGTTTGTCAGACTCCGCAAAATGAGTGGTTCAATTACTGGACTGACTATCCTTAGATCGCCTGTCCACACCTTCTCTGTCAATAACTGTAATGGACTTATTCTTAAGGACATTACCATTGATAACCGTAAGTTGCTCAAATGCCTTGTATCGTTACATATATTTTCAGGAGGGATCTGTTAATCCTTACGCACTTTCAATATGGTGGTTTCTGGATATGACTCAATCTTTTTTTTTTTTCTTACGATGCTTTTATTTCCTTTTTTTTTTTTTTTTTATTTCTTTTGAATTCACGAAAAAAAAAAAAAAAAAAAAAAAAAAAAGGCGGACCCAGCTATAGTCTTGGCCACAATACAGATGGCTTTGATATCTCTGGTGACTCCAAAGGTATCACAATTGTAGGTGCCAAAGTGTACAATAACGACGATTGCCTTGCTGTCAACAGCGGCTCCAACATCGTCTTCAACGACAATCTTTGCGATGGTGGTCATGGTGTTTCAATTGTACGTATAAGCAGTAAAAAAAAAAAGAAAAAGAAAGACTTTAAGAGAGTATTGCTGTCTGTGAATATGCAAACAGAGCTTCTTTTTTTTTTTTTTTTTTTTTTACTCATACGCTCCTACCTCTTTTACAAAAAAAACATCGCCATTAAAAAAACAGGGTTCTATCAAGGCTGGTGGAGTGGTTGATGGTGTTTCAATCGCTCGCTGTAACATTGTGAACTCTGACAACGCTGTCCGTATCAAGGCCTATGCCAACGCGACGGGCGGTAAAGTCAACAATATTACCTATACAGACATTACAATGTCCAACATTCACAAGTATGGTGTTATTATCCAACAGGATTACACCAATGAAGGACCCACTGGAAAGCCTGGTGGGGCCGCTCCTATCACCAATGTGAACCTCAACAACATCCGTGGTACCATGAGCAAGAAAGGAAGAAACAATGTCTACATCCTCTGTGCCAAGTGCGACAAGTTCAATTTCCAAAAGATTAACATTACTGGAGCATCGCCTAAATGCACGTAAGTCACTTTTTTTTTTTTTTTTCTTCTTCTCTTCTTTCTTTCTTTCTTTCTTTTAACTTTTACCTTCTTCGCTGTTCCTCTCTTGAATCGGACGAGTTTACTTTCTCTTAATTATGCATATGTATTCTAATCATTTTGGATTCCATGTTACGTAGTGGAATCTCTCCCAAGCCTAGCGGTTGCTAAGTATTGCACTCAAGCTTTCGTCGATTTACATCAAAGCCATTTTTAGAGTTGATAGACATATAAGAATTATGATAGACTGGTGGTATACCACCATTAAAAAGTATTGAAATAATCAATATGTTATATTGTTATTTCTCTTTTACCTTGAGTTACCACACCATCGCTGATGTAGTGATGTGCGAGCGAAAAGTCAACCCTCTAAACACAGGAATGTCTATGCAATCCTACAGGACACCGTGTCTAATTAGAGCAGTTTTTTTTTTCAGTGTTTTTATTTTGTGCATAACAGAATCGGTGGAATAACAAAAATGAACGACTCTTCTTTTTATTAATGTCTATTCAAACTGATAGAAAGAAACATCTGTAAAAATAGTTATGGCTGCAATGTGTGTGATCCCTGAGGCGCCAACATTTTCAAAAAAAAAAAAAAAAAAAAAAAGAAACGCCGTGAATACGGAGACAGACTTTCTGGACCAACAGTGTTCAACCTATTTTTGACACGCATTCGCCGACGTGCATCGGTTTCAAGATGCTTCGTTACTTTTTTTTTTTTGTTTTTGTTTTTGTTTTTTGGTCACCCGTCATTCTAGACACCAAATCTTGCACTGTCGTCTGTTCTTGCGGCTGTGAAAGGCAGTTATTTCAAGAACGACAAAGATATGGCTGAAACTCGATGGGTCCTTTCTTTTTTGTATAAAAGCCTTTCATTTCTTCATCAAAACCTGTTCGTCATCAAGCAATCACCTCGTCTTTAAAATCCTCTCGCTCTGTCAAAATGCAACCTTTTCCCTCAAGCACTGTTGCTCTTCTTGTCGCTCTTGTGGCATTGATTATGCCCTCCTCTGTGCAAACTGCACCAACCAAGTGCCCTCATTCTTGTATAACGATATATGATCCTGTCTGTGCAAAATCTACGTTAACTGGAGTCATGCGAACATTTGGAAACCCTTGTGAGCTGAACAAGTATAACTGCATGCACCCGAACTCCTACGTGTTCGTTTACAAGGGAGTCTGCTTCGAACCTTGATAACGCTCTGGAGCTTTTTTCCAAGACCATGTCGTTCTCCTTTGTTTAATAACGATGTAATAAATAAATAAAAAATAAAATACTGATAGAAGAGTAGACACTAGCGTACTGCAATTTGATTTGCATTGATTCAATTTTATTGATAAAGCGATTTACACTGTTGTATTCCTAAAGCATCAAGAAAAATGGACTGATATTGTAAATGTACAAAAAAGATGTTTGCTTGTTGCGGTTGGATGATTTTTTGATGTGTCATGATAGCAAACTCCTTGACTCTGTCTTCTCTCTTTCTTTCCTTTAAGAATAAAGGTCATCGTCTGCAGTGTTGTCTTGACCAAATGCTTGGTTCGACTCGGACTGTGCAGGTGCTGATCCACCGACACCTCCTTCTGGGAACTTGAACGTCCCAAATCCACGTGAGTTCTGCAAGTTCTGTGCAAACATCTCATACCGACGAATGTCACTATCCTGCACTGATCGACGTGCAAACTTCATCGCCTCCTCAAAGTGGGCACGCGTGATTTCAGGGACAAGATCGTCTTCATCCTCATCCATCGCTGCATCCTCTCCACGTTCCTTACGCTCACGCTCCCTGCGCATGTCTGCTTCAATATTCTCACGAATAGCAAGCTTGCAAGCACGTTGGCAAATCTCTGTCAAATCAGCACCAGAGAATCCGTGCGTTGATTTTGCAATGAAGCTGAGGTCAATCTCGGTTGAAACTGGTGACTTGCGCAATGTTGACTTCAACACTGCAAGACGCGATGCTTCATCAGGCAGAGGAATATAAATCAGTTGATCCAAACGTCCAGGACGCAACAATGCTCCATCAATCTGATCAGGTCTGTTAGTAGCACCAATCACAAACACGTTCTTCTTGGCGTTCATTCCATCCATCTCAGTCAAAATTTGATTGAGAACTCGGTCCCCTGCACCACCTGCGTCTCCACCACCGCCACCACGAGCCTTGGCAATTGAGTCCAGCTCGTCAAAGAACATTACACAGGGTGCAGCAGCACGAGCCTTGTCAAATACATCACGAACGTTGGCCTCAGACTCTCCAAACCACATGGTGAGCAATTCAGGTCCTTTGATCGAAATAAAGTTAGCTTGGCACTCGTTGGCAATAGCCTTTGCCAACAAGGTCTTGCCGCATCCAGGAGGACCATAGAACAAGACTCCACGTGAAGGTGACATACCGAACTTGAGGAACTTTTCGGGATGCTCGACAGGGTATTGAACAGTCTCCTGGAGCTCTTGCTTGACCTTTTCCAAACCACCAATGTCGTTCCAAGTAATAGTAGGAACCTCGACGACAGTCTCGCGAAGCGCTGATGGGTTTGAGATACCCAAAGCATATCGGAAGTTCTCCATTGTAACTGCCAATGAATCGAGGACCTCCGCATCAATAGTTTCGTCGTCTAAATCAAAGAGATCCATCTTTTCACGAATTTGCTGCATGGCAGCTTCAGAACACAAGCTAGCAACATCAGATCCGACGTAACCGTGAGTTTCGGAAGCAATCTGCTCCAAATCAACATCGTCGTCCAACTTCATATTTTTAGTGTGAATGCGGAGGATCTCGAGACGGCCTGTTGGATCGGGGATACCAATATCAATCTCGCGATCAAAGCGTCCGAAACGACGAAGGGCAGGGTCAATAGAGTTGGGACGATTTGTGGCAGCCATGACAACAATATTGGAGCGAGCTTTCAGTCCATCCATAAGAGTCAACAACTGTGAGACAACACGTCTCTCAACCTCTCCGTTTGTCTTTTCACGCTTGGGCGCGATCGAATCGATCTCATCGATGAAAATGATGGCAGGACTGTTCTTTTCAGCTTCCTCAAAGGCCTTGCGCAGGTTACTCTCACTCTCTCCGGCCATCTTGGACATGATTTCAGGTCCATTAATGAGGAAGAAGAAGGCGCCAGTTTCATTGGCAACAGCACGGGCCATCAAAGTCTTTCCTGTTCCTGGAGGCCCAAACATCAAAATACCACGTGGAGGCTTGATACCAATCGACTTGAAGAGCTGAGGGTGACGAAGAGGAAGCTCGACCAATTCACGGATCTGAGCCATCTGCTTTCTGCATCCTCCGATATCATCATAACCAACATCAGCCAGATTGGACTCCTCATCCTCACGTTTGATGGGCTCACCCTCGCAATGGATCACAGTGTCTTGCGCAACCTATTTATAATGGAAGATGGAAGAAGTCAGATAATTGTCATTAAAGCATTTAATCTGCAATCGAATGAAGAAAAAAAAAAAAAAAAAACTTACAATACAGTATTCTGCAGGATCAGTCTCGACGACCTTGAACTCGACAGCTCTCATACCTCCACGAACAAGGAATAGATCGCCCTTGCGGACAGGTCTGTATGCTTCGAGGAAGTAAGGCTTGAGATAAACCTCAAACAAATTGCCAGTAACGCCCTCGACAGTGTCATCCACAGGGAGGACATGAATGCGCTTGCCGTACTTGATGTCTGTGCAGGTGTGAAGCGAAACGACATCACCAAGGCGAACACGCAAGTTGTTGCGGACGACTGCGGCAAGGAAAGTATAAAAAAAATAATGATAATAATGAAGTGGTGGCCATAAAGAACAATGAGGTTAGCATCTTTGATCGACTTTTTACTTCTTCAGCCAAAGCATAGCCCCCCTCTCTTTTTTTATTATCCGATCAAATCCTTCGTTAGTTTACTTACCCTTGTTGATACGAACTTTCGAGTCTTCGATACTATCATCAGCCAAGACAATCAAAACGGTGTCACGACGCTTCTTTCCTTTGACGAGAACCATATCTCCACGGAAGAACTGGAGCCTCTCCATGGTGGCAGTCGAGAGAGCAAGAACTGAGTTGTCGTCATTGGTGGCATCGTCGACAATGAGCTTGTTGGGAGCAGCCTTCTTTCTCAGAATGGCGGTGGCGGGGTCATGCTCAGGGTCAACATTAGGTGCAGAAATCGAGGCATTCTCGCTTCATTATTTGAAGGTAAGAAAGCAAAATGTAATAAAAAAAAGTCAGTTTCTAGGTGCAAATAAATGAAAGTAATGGAAAATGTTGCTTTTGCGAAGCAGCTTTATGACTATAAACTTACACAAGCTTTGCTTTGCCCTTTCCGTCAGCCATAGTTATAATAGTAGTTGTAGTGGTAAATACGAGACTTGGATGTAAGTAAAACTAAGAGTGTACAGGCGAATATACAACAAGAATGAGTAAAAAAAAAAAGGAAAAGGAAAAGGATGCGTAATGGATTGAGAAGCGAGTACAAGACACTTTGTGTTCAATGCTGGTAGAAACGACGCGTAATCACGTACATTGTGTGATCACGGGCCTGATCATGTGACATAAACAAGTTAAGGGTAGTGCACAATCCCCACATTCTATTCTGGTCTACTGGTTTCATCTTCCGCGTTTCTGTGGACTCTTCCTCTCTGACCATATCAACATGATGCTATCCATTCCGTGAAACACCATCAAGTGGCCCCAGGGGATATTTCAATCCGCACTTGAACAAGATCAGATGGATGTCGTCAGGCATATCAGTTGCGAAGACTATCCTTGTTGCTTGGGGAATTCAATGATGGCATTCGCTTAGACGATAGGGATGAAATGTGGCATCAAAAACATCGAATATATCGCTCAATATGCATTCTTAATACAATGATTCAATGTCATGGGCATGTAGTTCGCACAACGGTTGCTAAATTCTGACTTTTCACAAAGAATTGTCACGGAGATGTTCCGAATAAAGCAATCGGTAACGAACATCAGGGAAACAGAGACTTTTACAGTCATTACCTTAAAGCGCCAGAGATGGCCTATTACTGTCAGGTACAGCTTTCAAAAAGGTTTGTAGCGATGTGGCGCTAGGGAATCTGATTCCAACATGCATACCACCATAGAAAGAATGCGCCAAGAAGACAACATGAGTTGGGGTAGAACCTACTTTTTTTTTTTTTGTTCCTAAACATACTGTAGCACAGGTTTTTTTGTTGGTCAACTTTGCATTTGTCGTCTCGTTAAAAATATATATACATATATTAAATGGGGTTAATATGGGGAAGCAAGTTGTTCGTTTCAAGTAGGACATCTTTATTTTTCTTGGCAGAATGTAACTATCTTTTGTCATATAATTTTAATTGTTGCTTAACATGCTTGTGTTAAAATGATTTAGAGATCGAAACGCGTTGAAACATACTTTAATGAAGTCAAAAAAAAAGTGTTTGTTACTACTGCAAACAAGAAGAAGCAAATTTCAATTTCAGGGACCAGACCTTATTCTTCTATTTCATATTTCATATTTCATGTGCAAATCCATAAACAAATGATACACACTACGGCAATGCTCTTTTTTTATGATTACTTTCACGTTGAACTTTGCGGGGAATATGGTGCTCTCTTTTCTTGTAATCGAATCTCAAATGTCAATTTGAAATTGCATCCTCCTCATCTTTCAATTACCTTCTTCACACACACCCTCTCCTCTTCAATTTATTTTATTTTTATTTTTTATTTTTATTTTTTATTTTTTATTTTTTATTTTTTATTTTTTTGCATCAATCCAATGACACTATGAAGTCATTTCACCACCACCACACTCTTAACGCCAACGACAGCAATGATAATACCGACAATAACGACAACAACGTCAACAACGACAGCAAACACAGCATCAATAACATCAATACCACTAACCCTTGGTCTTTTCAACAGTCTAATGCCTATGATACAGATAACGATAGCGACCATGAATTAAAACAAACCCTTGCACATCAATTGCGCTTCAGACGCAACTCTGCCGACCGACGTCATTATTCCTACGCAAGCTCAACCACCATTGCGCCCGAGTCCTTTGACTTTGATGATAATGATTATGATCAAAACCACAGTGGTGAAGATAGTGTCACCTCTAATCAAACCTCATATGCAGAGAGTAAACAGCATCGTTTCGCATATCTGGCTATCAGTCCACCCAATACGGAAACCACAACAGTACCAGCAGAAGTAGCAGAAACGATAGTATCAACAGATCCTGAATTATCAGAGCTAGGCACAAATAACGATACACACGATACTGATCCATCCTTATCCAATGATCACAGCACAATGATCAATACTCAACAGTCAACGACTCCTATCACAACGCAGTCTGTTGCTGAGGAGCACATTCATAATCATGTTGAGCCATCCTCACAATTAGCATCAATGACAGAAGTAGCAATAAGGTCTCTTTCCGACTCTGGATTCGGGCCGGAGGTAAAAAGCAAAAAAAAAAAAAAAAAAAAAAAAATACGCATACTCCTTCCTCCGATCGGAAAAATTTGTATCTTTATCTTGCCATTTCCTGTAATCTTGAACCCTTGTTCTTTTTTTTTTTTTCGCCCGAACCGTGTCTTTTTTTTTTTTTTTTTTTTTTTTTTTTTTTCCTTTCTCCACTTTCTCCACACTCGACTTCCGGCCCCGTGCGTCATCATTTTTCTTTTTCCAAGCGAAGAAAAAAAAAGTTTTTTTTTTTTTTTTTTTTTTTTTAGTTTTCGTGCAGATGTACATTTTATTGGGCGGAGTCATAAGCTATTGGGCCATTTTTTTCAATTTGCTCTCTACATACTATGGGCCATAGACACTCCCAAAGCATCTTCATGAACATGACATTCTTCTTTCTCATATCCCCCTATTTATCCTCTCAGTTGCTCCACATCTTTTTCTCCTTCTTCTCATTTTACAACTCACATGTTATTCTATTCTTATGGCAACATCACATTACCTTAAAAAAAAATACTCGTGTCTTATTTAGGGCGATGTACTTGAGCATCTTGTACAACGATTGCAATCCGAGGTTGCTGATACTCGCGCCATTGTCTTTGACCTAGAAAACAGACTTAACGCGTAAGGAGAAGGAGTTTTTTTTTGTTATTGTTATTGTTGTTATTGAAAACCAAGTCATATGCTTAGCAAGAGATGTCCTGACCCGACTTGGCTCTATTTTGTCTGTTTATTTGTTTGTATTTTCTATTGTAGGGCAGAGAGTTCGAACAGGCATATTGTGGACGAACTCAAGGTCTTGTTGGCAGAGTAAGATTACGGTTTAAGTGACCACATGAGAATTCTTGGCTTTGGAATGAAACGCGTATACCCTTCCCACTCACCCCGAGAGACAGTAAATTTTGATTTGGTGGAACAATCTTGAGCAGCTCAAAAAAAAAAAGGAAAATGCTATGACAAATCAGCAATCCACTTTAAATAATTATGGGAGATATCGTGGTCTTGGCACGAAGCATCTGAACGGAACGACCAGTTATCTACTACAATGTTCCAACTAAAATACTTGTCAAACTGACACTAGTTCGCCTTTTTTTTTTTTTTTTTTTTTTTTGATATAGTGCTGAAGAAACATTGGTTGACTCTGATGAATCGGATAGTGAGCAGGAATCTGTAGCTCCTAGCTCAAAACCTGGATCTGGATCTGGCAGCGAAGAGGATTCAAATATTGTTTACAATCGGATATGCGGCGCCCTTCAAACCCTCATCACAGAGGCGCAATCCGCTCTTTCACGCACAAGCACTGCTCCTTCCGTCTCGTCCTCCATTATCCCTAATTTAGATAGAAGACGGCCTTGTCGCCATCTTATGCCTCGTTTACTCTTACAATCTTCAGCAGGACAACAACAATCATCCACTGATTCAGTAGCAGAGTTCACAGACGATGGCGAATGCAGCTGTAGCTGTATCAGCCATTCCTCCCCTCGAACTTCTCGTAGAAGCTCTATCTCACATACAAGACCCGATAGAGATAAGGCAGGGCCGTATCAGTCATTATCATCATCAGCACCCTTACCATCATCATCCTATATGACGAAGTGGCAGCAGCCCCGTCCTGGAAGAAATGTATATTCGAAAATGATGTGGAGAGAGAAGCAATCAGAGCAATATGAACGCTACAGAAGGTCGTGTGATCGAGTCTCGCTGGAGCTGGAGATGCTCTTTAATGACACTATTCTGGACACCGAAGAACCAATGGACGACTGCCTATTTCTATCCCCTATATCAACAACAGCAACGTCATCAGTGCCCCTCAATTCTGCCTCATCGATAGCTGATCAAGATGCCTCGCAGCCAACAGTACCATTCACAGGAAGCAATTTAAGATCCACTGTTGGCGCAGATAGGATTTCGTCATCATCACATCCAAGGAGCAGGGCGGAGCGATTTCAGAGGATATATCAGACACAGCTGTTAGGTCCGCAGGTCCGGACACAGCAGCTACAATTTCACCAGCAACAACGACAACGACTGGGTGGAAGAACTAACTCCTACACAAGGTCACGGCTTTCCCCTTCATCTCCACGCTCAATGACAATATCTTCATCACACAGAACCTTATCATCGTCATCTCAGTCCCGTCGATTCAGGAGTCAGGGAGTAGGTTCCAGTCGGCCACAGAGCATTTTCATGCAGTTGTACTCACTCTGGAAGCATACATGGCTCCGAAGACGGATGATGCATGTGTTGACAGAGTCTCTGGAGCTAATGTTGATCCTATGGGTAGTCCTTAAGCTCAGTGAGGCATCTCTGGCATGGATGGGCATTCAAATGACGAAGGGTGGTCCTCGAGTTTGGTTAACATACATTTATGGCGATCGTGAAAGCGCAGGCGCTTCGGTCGCTAAAGAATTGTACGAGAAAATCAAGCGAGATGGTTTCCGTCTGAAACAATCTCAATTACAGGATCGGCGAGAAAAACAGGTTGTTAGCAATGAGTTTGCAACAACTGAAGCGGCCATGAAGGCCGTAGGACTCTTGCCGAGCACACCATTCACTCCAGCAGGGATGGTATGGGCTCCTGTCGGGAAGATGCTTGAGCATGCTGTCTCTGGACTGGTACTTGCCTATTTATCAGACTATGTCCGACGCATAGTCAAAAAACTGTAGTATTATCTTTCATTTCGATTTCTCCATCTCACATACTCTCCCAATCTCGAAGCTTTTTTTTTTTTTTTTTTTTTTTTTTTTATCTTTTTCATACTCACCTTTGTTGTTATATCTTTTTGATCCCATGTTGCATCAACCCTTTCCGACCTTCATCTTGTTAATTAATACAATGCATCTTTTCGTCCTTCAGGCTTCTTAACAGCTTCATATACCCTCGCTACTACCCATTATCTTTTTTTTTATTTTTTATTTTACTTTGCACACAAAAAAGTACACTAACATGTTAATGGTTCTCACTATGAGACACAATTATGGACAAAAGAATTGAACAAAAACTTTTTAATTATTATTACTATTTGTAAAATAAAATACACCTGCATTCCCATGCATCTACCCAATTACTTTTCCAACAAACTAAAATCCTGCGCTCTTCATCAACTCTGCTCCACTGGCAGCGGGCTTTGGAGGCTTCATCTTGGACAATAGCCCTTTTTTCTTGTCCTTATCACTGCCCTGGCTCTTGACACTCATAGCTTTACCGCTGCTGTTACTGGATTTCTGAGATGTGACCGTTTCACTCGTTGTCTCGACTGTCATGTGGCTAGGCGCATATCCACTGCTACCCTTTGATGATTTATAACTAGACATTCCTCCTGCATGATACTCCAATGCTCCCATGGTCGCTGCTGCAGAATTATGATACACAACCGGCTGTTCTACGTCCGCTATTTTGGGTTGCTGTTGCTGTCGCTGTTGCTGTTGCTGTTGTTGTTGCTGTTGCTGTTGCTGTTGCTGTTGCTGCTGTCTCATCCGCTGTTGATGTTGTTGCAACATAATTTCTTCATCTCTCATTTGCTGTTGCTCTAACAATATCTGCTGCTGTCTCGTGAATTCGACTTGTTGAGGATCAACAGAAGCATCAGAATACATCTGCATCTGCATCTGAAGCCGTCTCTTTGCTTGCTGAGCCCGTAGTTGATGCTGTTGATTTTGTCCTTGGTATCCTGAATACATGGATGATCCATCGTCTTGATCCTCAAAGCCTAAAACACTGTGGGCACCAACATCAAAGCCACGAAGATTTACTCCCTGTGAAGCGAAGGATGAGATCGAATGGCTATTAGGGGATAACGGTGAAGGATAAGCTAGCTGATGTTGTTGCTGTTGCTGTTGCTGTTGATACTGTTGGTAAAGTTGCTGTCCACTACCTACACCTCTGAGGTGAATTGGAGACGAAACTGGGCTCTCATAGGATCCTCCAGAACCTGTACTGATCACTGACAGTGGATGAGGATGACCCAAGGATGTAGGATGTTGTAAATGGGGTGGAAGAGGTGGCGATCGCACCTTACGTTGTCTAGATGCGGAACGAGAAGGAGTATACGGCGAAACATCTTGGGATGACGACACATTGGCTGTCCCTGATGGTTGGCTGTTGTTGCTGACGTTGCTGCCATCTATTACGTTAGCCGCGTCGGGATTATACTGCTGTAGGAGAGTCTCGCCCACAACGCTGAAGCCACCATCGGTGCTCATGCTATCTCGAGGGCCTTCATGCCGCTCCGGTGCCTGAGGAGGTCGAATTGATGGTGGTGGGACTCGATTACTATAGCCCCTGCTCAAGCTGGTATCAACTAACTGGCGAGGTTGCGTAGATGGCCTTCTTCTGGGTGGTATTGCCAGTCTAGGATCTGAGAATGACAATCCCGGCATATCTGAGTTCTGAGGTGCTGCATTAGATGATGATGGTGGTCGTGGTGGGGCTATAGTGGGGCCATTCGTAGGCAATGCAGCCATTGCTAACCCAATTGCTCTTGCTTGAAGTCCAAGTTCCCCTGCCATCAACGCAGAGCTGTATATCCGTACAGGGTTATGGACAACGCTTTGGTGCAAAAGATCAACTGTCAATGCATGGAGCCCATTGAGCTGATACCGTCTTGCAAGAATAAGCAAGTAATCAGCCATACCTGGAGTGATCACCGTTTTGGCAGGTAACGCTCCTGTATAAAGGTAATGTAAGAAAACCGGCACTACCTCGTCAGGTACTGGCAAGGTCAGGATTAGCGGCGTTACATACGGTGGAGACAGCAGCATGGATGAGAATTCAGGCCATCTGGCTCCTAGAATGGTCGAATTGGCGTCAAAGAGTGTACCAGATATTGAAGCAACATGCATATCGTTCAATCCAGGTCCCCGTAACAAATCCTGGCCTAAGTCCTGTGCTGGGACAGAAAACGAAGGGATGGGTCGCTCATATAATCCAAACGCTTGCAAATTGATCATCATCAGATGTTCATGGTGCTGGATTCGACTCGTATAATCTGTCTCTGCATCAGAATCACGGCGACCAAAAATAAGCAGTGTTCCCGTGGCAGGATGGAGGACTGTCCTACTCCATGAACCCGTCAGCAATGTTTTATCCATGTCCAGTGGCTCCCATTTTTCTAACAACAAGTTGTAGGAATAGATGGCGAGCGTAGGAGCCTTTCCTGGGACAATTAACGTTCCTGTGAGGATGAGCTGGTTCTGGTATATATGCCCTTGAGGGAACCTTAGACCTGAGGGGAGTTCAGATTGCATCTTGTCTAGTGTTTGTGTTTTATCGACCAAGGTGAATACAGGTGTTGAGGACGATGGAATGTATCGAGGCAGGATGACCTTGAATTCCCTTTGCAGATTTTGAAAGTTGTAATTAGAGTAGAGATAGATGGAAGGTAAATCTTTTCCAGCTTTAAATGCTGGTGTCAGTTCACTGCTCTTTAGTCGTTCAGACGTCTTCCTGCTACTGCTGCTGCTGGTGTTGCTCTTTTTAATCTGCTCTTCTGTCTCAACGTGATTAATATCTGACGATGTAGTAGAGCTAGGAGCAGATATACGGCCGCTATTAAGGACTAATGAAATACTGGCCATAGCGTCTATCAGTGTACCTTCTTCTTCTGCTATTGATGATGATGATGATGATGATGTTGATGTGGTTGTTGCTACGGGCCACGAAAGATTAGATGAGAAGAACTGAGGAGAATTAAACGCATCTACAGATGGGAATGAATGAGTCGATGGTGTATATTCATTATAGGATTCCGTACTAGGACCTGTTGCTGCCACGGTTCGATAAGTCCCACATTGCCCAATGTTTTGGACCGACGCAACCCACTCCCAGGTATGAAGATCAAGGACGCATGCATCCTCGACATAGGCCTTGTTCGTGTCCGTTCCACCAATGACTACCAAGAAATGGTCCAGAATCGTCGCCATGTGGGCCCAACGTGCACGGGGTGAATGCTGATTGACAGGTGGATGTTTTTGTTGCCACCGTTGTGTCACAATATCAAACACATGCAGATCGTCCAATGCAGCTAAATGTGAGGTTGACTGTTGCTCTTGTCTCATATTTCCCTCATTGTCACTATCTTCGCCCTCTGTCCGTGTTCGTAAACCCATGCCGCCAAAGAGAATTAAGGACGTCCCATATGCATTTAAGGTGTGAAAGTAGCGAGGGCACGGTGAAATTGAGAGGGCGTCAGATAAGGAACCGGAGTTAGTATCGACGGGATCAGTGGTAAGCGAGAGCGACATGAGAGCCGCTGTGGGATCGATTGTGTTTTTGATACTGCTGTTGTTGTGAGTTGTGTTATTAGAGTTGCTTGAAGGGCTAGATGCCAGTTGGATTGCCTGCCAGTACCCAGTATTGATATCGAATACATAGTGACAGTTGACAAGTTCCCGGGTTTCAAGACGCCCACCAAATAAATGCAGTGCAGAGTTATTGACAAGGACAGTTGCAGGGCCCATCAAAGGAGGGGGATGTGTACCTCGTGTTGCCCGAGAAGTTGTGGCGAGGGACTTTGTGGAGGGTTGCTGAGTCTGACCACTCTGTATCTTTGAAGCCTGGACTATCTCATCTTTTAGTGTAGACTGATGTTGATTAAGATCTGTGTTTTGTAAGTGTGAGATGGGAGTTGTCATTTTCGATGTCTCTTTTTTTCTTTTCCTTTCTTTCTTTCTTTTTTTTTTTTTTTTTTTATATATATATGTTACAAGGGAAGTGTTGCTGTTGTTGCCAGATGGGTTGTTTTGACAGATGAATGAATGTTAATGGCGAATCTTTTTTTTTTTTTTTTTTTTTTTTTTTTTTCGGTACGATGATGATCCCGATCTGATTTTTGTTTTTCCCCTTTGAAAAGGACAAAAGGGATAAAGTAAAATAATGTGAATGAATTACAAAGGAAATCTGATTATGAAGAATTAAAAAGCGTAAATTTAACGTTTGAATTATATGTAACAACCCCCAAAATGAGTAAAAAAAAAAATATTGAGTGTTAAAAGATAAAAAACCAGAGATGGACGTCGGGACGGACGGACGGACAGACTTGGATCGATGACTCCTTTTTAAGGTTCGCCTCAACCGGTCGAGATGCTGTTAGACAATTATATTAAAAATGGCACGATTACCCAATGCGTCTTTTTTAGTCCTTAGTGGTCGACATGATATGATATTTAAAAAAAAAAAATAAAAAAAAAAAGGAAAACTGAAGAGCAAAAAGAGCAAGAAAACTTGTAGAGAGTAAGTCTTCTTTCTTATTTGTTTTTCATTACCCTGAAAGTGCGTTGTGATTGTAATATACAAAAGTACGCCGGAGAGAGATAGAGTAAGCGAAAACAAGGGGAAGTTGAAGATGTAGTGAAAGGAGAGAGGGTTGAAAGAGGTCGACTTAAAAAGGTACTCGAGTACAATGACAGGAGTTACACATGCGAAGAATTTTTCCGATTTGCGGGGAAGGATTTGTACAAAGTCGGTGTAGAGAGTTTTAGTGAAAGGAAGAAAGGGGAAAGAGAGGGGAGAGAGAGTTGAGGATGTACAATTGAATTAAATGTGGAGAAAGAGAAAGAAAGAGAGAGGGAAAGAGGGAAAAGGAAGATACAAAGGACGGGAAATGAAAGACAAAAAAGAAAAAGAGGAAACGAAGGAAAAGAGAGCCGAAAGAACGGGTTTTTTTTTTATTACTTGTTTTGGTTGGCTACTTTGCTCGCATGGTCATTGTTCATTGGATCCCCCCAAGTACAAAAACTTAAAGTTGAATGGAAAACACCCCTCTCTTTCATTTCCACTTCTTCACAGCTTAATAAACCTGTGCTACGTTCTGGAGACATGGGGCTGCACTCTAGCAACATGGGGCTATAGAAGATATGAATCAAATAACACCCAGGCGAACATCTGTATGTGTGTTTTTTTTTAACATTCATATATACTTTAGCTGCGGGTTCAAAGAGGGACAATAGATCTTTCGCACAGGCATTAATAAGTGAAGTATAATCAATATTCAGTTAATTACTGGATGCAGCTAGCAAGCCCCACAATTGTCCCAACCAACAGAACTGACTATTTGAATGATTAGGCATTTAAAATGACAAAATTAGATTTATTTTACGTCTTTCTAGACCATGGATCGTACAAACTTTTTTTTTTTTTTTTTTTTTTTTTTTTTTTTTTTTTTTTTTAATTCTCTTATCCTTCCGCACTTTCTTCACAAAGTGGATTACAACTGAAAGCAGAGTGGATGTTCATTTCAAGAAATACTGCAGTCAGTTTATGTATATCGGATCATGTACAATTCATTGTCCTCCATTGCTCTATTAAAAAAAAAAAAAAAAAAAAAAAGAGCAGGCTTGCATGACAAACTTGTCAAAGAAAAAAAACGCTCTACATGTACTCTTTAGCAGTGCCCAATATGAAAAGCTGGTTTGTTGTTGTTTATCGTTTATTCTTGAAGGTAGGACTCTTTAAAATGTTAAATATATATATAAAAACCAAAGAAAAGGAATTGATCATCAGTGTGGCATCACAATATTCAACTACAGTGGCAATTTCAGTAACAGCTTCATGGTTACATGGTTACATGGTTACATGGATCCATATATTAGGGTCACAACGGTATTGATATATCATCTGCGTGCAATGTACTTTATTATTTTTCTCCGAGGAGATTTGTTGGAATGTTGCAATTGCTGCAGCTTCATTCTTGTTTGACCTGATTGACTGGTCTGTATCACCTTCGACATTAATGCTGTTCATTTAATGTATAACTTCTTGTTTATCTGTTCACTTCACATGCATCTTCCTGTGCAACCTTGCATCAAACTCATACTTCTTCCAACAAAGCCCCTCTCTTTCTCATGCAACCTTGCAACCTTGATGTTCTGGGCGCAAACAGGTTCTGAAGAACAACAATACCAACAAAAAAAAAAAAAAAAAAAAAAAAAAAAGAGTGAGCAAATAAGATGAGCCTCCGCTTTCCTTAATCGAATGCATGCCAGAGACTTGGAAATATGATTATAGATATGCAAAACATAGCCGCTACACTTATTTCTAATTCAATCGCCGTTGCAAAACTTTAAGATTTAATGGCCAGCGCGTATGAGAAACTCAGCATCCATTTTTCTTTCTTTTTTTGATTTTTTTATTTTCGTTATAACCACGCGTTTGATGTTTTACTGGCTATGGCCACATTGCTCATTATCCATCATTCATCATCTATGTCCTCATCCTCTTCCTCCTCCACATAATCTTCATCTTCATCATTATCCTGTCCGTCATTCTCTTCCGCCTTCACTTCCCACTTTCCTTGCAGCCTTTTCCTTTCTTCCTCTCTTCCCTCCTCCTCTTCAAAGCCCTTCATCTTCTCCCTGACTTTTCTCTCTTCCGTTAACGCGTTTACTGCCGCCTGTGCAGCCTCACGCTCTCGTTTGATCGTAATTTGCACCCATCGTGTTCGACATTGTCGTTGTGTCCGACCTGGAATCCCATCCGCAATCCAGATCCAACACTTTTGATGCTTTTCCACCCCTTCCATTAACTTTGTATCCTCCTCAGCCGTCCAAGGCTCCTTCTTCACTCTTGGATCCAGCGCTTCAGACCATCTTGCCTGGGCTTGCACTCCATTCCGTCCAGGGATGGCCTTTTGAGTGATATAGCTCCAGGGGCAAGTCGTCATCGCTCGAGAGATAGCAAGGCTGTAGGCTTCACGTGTCTTGAGAGGAGGTCTATCACCCAAATGTGGTTGAGGTTTGTTTCGTGCCGAAGCTGTTGGGAATTGGGGGACAGAAGATGTTGATGTTGATGTTGATTGAGAGTTAGATTCTGTTGTTGTATTCATGGCAGTATTAATATTGTCGGTGTTGGTGATGCTATTAGTTTTGTTTGTAAAAGTACTAGTATTAGAGGTACCACTAGAGGTAGTATTAGCAGCAGTTATGGCGTCGTCTCTGATATCGTTCATAAGTGGACTAAAGATGCCCTTTGTAATGGAGTCGTTAAGAAATTCATTATTGATCGTGAAAAAGTTGATACCGTCCAAGTCGATATCACCAGGGAAGCCATTACTGGCCATAATGTCGTCGAATGAAAAGAATGGAGCCCTACTGTCGAAAGCTCCCTCCTTTTCCTTCATGTCCTCCAGGTTGCTCTTGGGATCCTTGGTGCTGATATTGAAATTGATGTTGGTGATGGTGTTGTTGATAATGCTGTCGGTAGTATTGTTGGTAACACTGTTCATGGTATTGCAGTTGCTGTTGGAACTGATGCTGGAGCTGCTGCTTGAGTTTGAGCTTGAGCTTAATTTTGAGTCGCGTAGCCTGTTGTAGGACCTGCTGCTGCTGCTGCTGCTGATGTTATTATGGAATAGACAAGGATGATCGGAAACAAAAAGAGAATGAGATGATGAAAAGGATGCAGGAGTAAACATGTCAAATAAAGCCAATGGTTCGAATCCAAGCAATGTGGAATCAAATGTAGAATGCATAGAAGACATAGTAAACGGGGTTAAAGGTTGACCAGGATCAGCTATTAAAGGAGGCTGAGAATCACAAAGGGTGCCAGAATGAGCCTGGGCCTGAGGATAGGGAATCAAAGAAGGATCCAATTTCTCGAGTCCAAGAATATAATCAAGACCGGTGTGCGTCCAAGGTGTCAAAGATCCACCTTTCTCGCCATCCAAAAAAGTCCAATCCCAATTCCATATAAAATCATCATCGCTTAGTCCAGTATCGCCATTCTTGTCATTGTCACCACCATCAGCATCGAGCCATGGTCCAAGAGGATGGTGATGCCATTCCTGGTTCTGCTGTTGCTGGTTTAATGCGTTCATATCCTGGGACGTATCATTGCTCATAAGCGGAAGCTTTACCTCGATGTTGACCATCTCTTCGTTCCTGTCAGGCTCGCGAGGCATATTGCTACCATTGTGGTTACTCTCTACAGTGGCCAGTTGGCTGTTCATCTGAGCCCGGTGGAAAGGAATCGCTGATGCAGCGTGAGAAAACACTAATGTATTACTTGATGCTTGATTCTGATGCTCCACAGAATAGGTCGCCATAGCCTGGGATGCGTTATCAAAGTACAAAGTTGAGCCTGTTGCGGAAATATTGTCACTCTGGGGAAGCATAAATTGCTGCTCGAGAAGGAGACCAGTCGATGGTGTTGGTATACCCTCTGATACAATCGCTTGAGGGTTCGCTGCTGGGGTCGATTGATGGTTCGCAAGTACCTTTGTGGCTGGCAGGAACGGGGAAGCCGCCGTAGTGTGGAAACCACCGTCGTACCTCAAGTGATAGCCTTGTGTCTGATATTCCTTGTAGTAGTCTTGATGAGCTTGCTGCGGCACCTGGTTGTCATCTCTAGTTTCGACGAAGGGCTGAGTTAGATCGTTGCTTGAGGATCTAGCTACTAAATGTGGGCTCTGTTCACAGCTGGTGCCATTGACTTCTTGTGGGCTGTAAAATTGACGCGGCTCCCCTGCCATTGACAGGGCCTCGCAAAGCGCTTCCGCTAAATCAGTGTCACACTTGGCGCCTGACCCGCTGCTTGGATTAACTGATGCATTATTGGATGATGAAGCACTTGCAATGGATATTGGAGTGTTAGACAAGCTCTGATAAGAAGAAGCACTTGAATAATATTCGTCGTCGTTATGGACGTAATGAGATGACCGCATGTTCCTGTAAATGCGTGAACCGACGACTGTAGTCCCCGTGCGTGTACTCGTATTAGAAGAAGTATCCTGGGCGGATACAGCAGCCGTAAGGGAGCCCAAAGAGGATGGCGAGCTCTCAACAGCATTAGCAGCCTCATTGCCGAGTCCTCCATTGCCGTTGCTGGCTTTATATGACAGATCAACCATAGAATTGAACAGCTCCGCCTCCTCTGCAGGACCAAGTCCGCTTCCGCTCCAAGGCTGCTGATACTGTGCCAAAAGCTGTATTCGTTGCTGTGCCTGGTATTGCGCATGGAGCTGGAGCTGCTGATAGTGATGCAGCTCGAGCTGTAGCATTAACTGTTGCTGTTGATGCAGCAGCTGTGGTTGCTGGGACTGTTGGCTCCGCTGAAGCATGAGATGCTGCTGTTGCAAATGCTGATGCTGGTACTGATGCGTCTGTTGCATCGTGTACGCAGGCTGATTTTGTACGGAGGTGATAGGGTAGGCATTAGCGCCCTGTCTTTGAATGGCTGCCAAGATGGTGGTTGCATCTCGTTGATTCTGCTCTTCTTGTAGCTGTCTCTTCTGCAGCTGGAGCTCTTGTTCTGTTGGGAGATGGGCTGGGGGCTGGGCCTCCAAGCCGCGCGATGCCAGGTAAGCGTTAACTCCTTCCATTAGGGCCTTATCTTCACCTGCTCTCCAACGGCCAGAAGCCGCATTATGTTTTTTTGGACGTGACCCTTGGTCAGGTTGGCGTCCGGTGCTTTGGAGAGACTTCTGGATCGAAGGCCCAGTCGAAGGCCCAGGCAGTGCTTCGATGACAGCAACCAGGTCTGAGTTTGCAGCTGGGCCCTTAGCTGGACTAATGGCTAGACTTGTACCCGAATTTTCAATTGGCGGCAAGGGCACGGTCTGGATCATGGTTGGGTGTGAAAATGGAATGATGGCCACGTCCTTGGGCATTTCCTTGGTCGAGGCTGCAATTAGATTTGAAGCTACACCCGAAACCATGCTCGAGACTGTAGGTGGAGTCATGGTAGGGGCCATAGTTGCGTCCTTGGCTCGAGCTTCGATTAGGGCTGGAGCCGTAGGTGGAGCCATGGTGATGATCATGTTGGGCGGAAGGTTTTCAATGACGGTTGCTGCTGCGGCAAGTGTAAACAAAGGATCTGCAAATCTGTCGCTGGCTCTCTCTTTGCCTTTACTCTGGCCTCGGGGAAAAGCAACTACGTCCGAACTGGTATGCTGCTGCTGTCGTTGTTTTTCGGCCTTGTACCGTACCCACCGCAGCTTGCAGCTTTGGGTAGATCGGCCAGGCATGCGACTTGCCACGGAGTGCCAGTCATCTTCACCATACTGCTCCACAAGGCGGTGCAAGGACTTGGTTTCACATGAGGACCAATGCTTCAAATGCTCATCGTAGGCAAAGACTGGGGACGATGGTGGACTAGGTGACCCCCCTCGATCAAGATAAGAGTCAGCGGAAGGGCGAAAGGGTCCAGCAGTGGTGGCAGGGGTGGCCCAGTGGGCTCGTTCCCCAGGCTCATGAACGTCAACGGTCTGTTGAGCCTGGCGAACTGAAAGGATAGGCTGATTCGCAGCAACCTTTTGACGCTTCTCATGAGGTTGAAGCTCGGAAGCGTCTCGCGTTAGGCCTATCAAGTCCAAAGAGGCCCTTCTCACAGAAACAGGTGAAGGAGCATCGGACCTCTATCGAGCGGGACATTATTTTTTTTTTTTAAAAAAAAAAAAAAAAAAAAAAAAAAAAAGAAAGAAAGAAAGAGAGACCATACTTTTTAATATACAAGGTTGAAGACTCTAGATGCAACTGCTAATACCATCTTGATATAGTTGAATAGGCTTATATTACCTTTCGGCGGCTACGGGGGTACTGCTGTTGTTCAGGTACGCGAACCAGAGGGGGACGCCCACGTCTGGCAGATCTAGGTGCAGTAAGCTGAGTTGGGCCAGCATCGGTCTCCATGATCGGGCTGTAGTGACCAGGAAGATGGTCAACACCACGGTAGTCTCGACTGTTGGAGGTTCCAGAGCCAGTACGCGTTTTCACCTTTGTCATTTCCCTGTTTCTAAGCCTGGTTGACACAAAGGAAGTGGCGGTTAAAAAAATAAAAATAAAAAAAAATAAAGTGGGGAAAAAGGTTAATGCTGTATCAATGTGATTTTCACCATACTAAAAGAGGAATCAGGGTGCGTGTTCTACTGATAGGAAGCGTAATACATGATAATACGTATAACATAGGCATAACCCCCAACAGAAAAAAAAAGGGTAGAGTACTTAATTGATTGTTGATGGTTTTATGAGACCTCGAATGAGCGCTTTGGGTGATGCCTCACTTTAAAAAAAAAAAAAAAAAAAAAAAAAAAAGGAAAAGAAAAGTGTATCAAGAATAACGGGTTCGTCATCGACAATTATCCTCCAGTGGATAAGCTGCCAAGCGAGACTTCCCAATTGATGCAAGCAGAAAAAAAGCAACAGATCAGTAATGCCAACGATAGTAAAAAAAACTTGCTTTCTCCTTTAATGTATCTATTTATTATTCTCTTAAAAGGCATTCACCCTCTAGGACGGCCTATGTCCTCTTTGACAATATGAATGATGAGTCATTCAATCGAGTACCATTGCCATGGAAGCGACTAAAGTATCAAGGGAGATTGGTACTTTCAAGCAATGCCTTCATGGCTTTTTTTTGCCTTTTCTTTTCTTTTTTTTTTTAACATTACGGATCATAACCAGCCAAAGGCGCTGGCAACAACGCTATCAGCCATGCCCAGATATCTTTCCTCACTTCCCTTTACTCTCGGGATCCATGCTTTTTTTTCATTTTTTTTTTTTTTTTTTTTTTTTTGTCCAATATTTCGTAGGATATCTGAAAATGACAAAGAAAGAGAAGCTAATATAGTATAGCGTGATGTAAAATAAACCTGATAGACTAGGAAACCCCTTCTCTCTCCCATCTCTCGCTCTCTTTCTCTCTCTTCCCTTCTCTTTCGCTTCTTTCTCTTTCTCTTTAATAGATAGTGCCTAATTCTTTAGCTCAGTCTTTGAAAGTAGAAGAAAACATGACGCGTAAAAATAAAAAGAGGGATGCCTCGAAAATAAAGGAAGAATGGAGGAAAAAAAAAAAAAAAAGCCAGGAACCATCAAGAAAAAAAAAAATACTGTGAAGTACAGGGGTGACATAGATAGCAAGAAAAAGCAAAACGTTGGGGGAGAGACAGAGTGAGGGATTGCTAGATCTTTTTTCAATTCACTCCTAACATTACCTGAAATATAGAAAAAAACCCTTTTTTTTTTTTGTTACTGTAAAACGCCTGTTTTACGCGCCTTAATCTTTTTTTTTGTGTGTGTGTGTGTTATATCCCCCTTTTGATTTATCGAAGGGCTCGCGAAGGCCTTTGTGAGTGAGAGATAAAGAAAGAAAGGAGGGAGAACGAGTGATAAGTACGAAGAGATTAGTTTGAAAGAGTAAAAGCGAAAGGAAGGTGAGAGAGAGACACAAGAGCCTTGAAAGGTGCGGATCAAAAACAGAAGAGAGAAAAGAAAGAAAAAAACATCTCAAGGAAGCTTTTCGAGCCTCATTTTAAATTGGTGGAAGAAGCTGAAAAAGCAGAGGATATTCGAAAGTGGAGTCATTGGACTACTCACCATCACTCTTTTCCTGTGCCTTGAGGATCGACTAGCTGCATATCCCAGCTAGGGGTTATGACTGATTTGGAAAATAAATAAAGCCGTTGCATTTTTTTTGTATGCTTTATTACCAACACTATTATTACTTGTCTGCTTCTAACTTAAACGCCCGATGCCAAAGAGGATAAAACTACAAAAGGTGTGTAGAATGGAGGGAGAGGAGGGGATGGGTAAGAAGATAAATAGGATATATGATGTCCTCTATTTGTATATGTAGCTGCTATCCTTGTACTGTAGTCTACTATATCCGTTTGTCGATGTGGTTTATGATCTATTCCATCGTCCCTCGAAGCATTCGTACCATTTGCTTTATCCTTTAGCGCACTCGATAGTGTTGCCGCCAAAGCTGGCTGAGGGACAAGCGGACAAAAAGAAAAAAGTGGTAACCTGTCTATATCAAGCCAAAAATTTACTCTAAAGGTACGCTTTCTTATTTTCCTCCGCTCATACGACCACAAAGGCATGTCCTTAGATACTTTCTATATATATTGACCATTACTACAGATTTTCAAGACTATATATATATATATATTATGTTGAAATAATAATAATAATAATAATAATAATAATAATAATAATAATAATAATAATAATTATAAATAAATAAATAAAAGTCTATGACCTCGCTTGAGAACCAGCCAGCATCGCCTTTGTCTTTCGAAGACTTGGTTGATCAATAACTGGAACCGTTCCCTTATCCTCTGCTGGAGGCAAAAACGATACTTGAGGTCGATTGCTAATCATCCTCATCATAGCAAACTTCTGGAACCAATCTGGCATATATCTTGCAAACAGTCTGCTCACTGTTCCCACCCAGTTCTAGAAAAACAAAGTCCCCCAGATATTCAATATGCAATGTCCGTGTTGAAGTATTAGTTAAAAAAAAAAATAAACTAAAATAAAATAAAATAAATAAATAAATAGATAAACAAGCTTTGCCATATCTTCACTTTCATTTTAATAGAGTACCATTTCCTTCCTTTAACAAAGAAAAAAAAAAAAAAAAAAAGTTCACTTACCCCAAGTGTCTGTTTGCCCATGAACTGGCTCACCTCAAAAGACTGTGTAGCTAATGGATGGCGTTCATCTTGGTATTCTTTCCACGCAGATTGATAACCATCCTTAGAGGAGGTCTTTTCCAAAACACTGATCCAGTTAGCTAACGCTACAGCATCCTGCATCGCATTCACCGCTCCCTGAGCCCCTGATGGAATCATCTTGTGGCATGCGTCTCCCAATAGGACCACTCGTCCGCCGTACCATGTATCAAAAACTTTTTCTTCCAACATCACTTTGGAAATTAACTCTTTAGGTGTACGATCGATCATGTCGCCTATTGTCAGAGTGTTATGGAGTCCACCTCGGATAGGGAAATCGCGCGAAAGGTTGCACATCGCCTCTGCTCCTTTGGGGCCCCAATCCTTATCAGAACTAGTTGCCTCTTGCTTTGTAGAATACTCGTTCAAATATTCTGTCACGCCCCAGCAAAACGTATTTCCCTTCATGGGGAACACTATCCACTGATAAAAATGTGCCAAAGACAGGAAAGTTCTTTAGAAAAGATATAAAAAAAATCAATGAATGACCATATTGATGGGATAGCTTACAGTGTATGGTACGCCATTGATATGCTTCAGAAAAATCTGTGGGTTGCTCTCATCGCTGTTCAGTTCTGGAAACTCTTCAGGACTCAATTCGTTAGTTGTACCCAATACCAAAACGCTATTGAACGGCAATGGCTCTGAATCGCCCTTGGGTAATGTGCCCTGCGCTTCCAACTCCTTGTACAGGCACTCTCTCACAGTGCTATAGGCACCATCGGCACCCACTAGGATATCTCCTACATAGGAGGATCCATCTGCACATTGGACCGTGACCACATTGGAGTCTGTAGTTTGATCAAACGAGATCATTTTTTTCGAAAGGTGAACTTTGGAAGAGGGTATTTGACGAAGTAACAGATCATAGAGATCCTTGCGCGTACAGATAGTACCATGGAATCCACCCCTATCATTTAAAATCAGAAATGTGTGTTTCAGGTCAATAGATCCGCTCTACCTGGCAAAAACGTAGGCTTAAAAAAGGAAAGCAATAAAAAGGCGAGAGGAGAAAGAGCAGGACGTACATGTCTTTGACAAATCCTTGCTCAAGAACATAATCAACCCCTCGTTCTTGGTTGCACATGAAAATACGAACAGAGGGTTTAGAAAATGCCAAAAACTCATCCAACAAACCCAGCTGGTTGAACACATGCAAGATATTGGAGCCTAGTGAAATAGCCGCTCCTAGGAAAAATACAAATTGTTTATTGTCAGTTGCTTGCTTGACTCTTAAAAAATATTTTTTTTTCTCTAAAACTTACCTAATGGCTTGATGGCAGCAGCCCGCTCTAGGACTTCATAAGGTACGCCAGCGCGCTCGAGCAGAATCGCAAGTAAGAGTCCACCCAAGCCTGCGCCCACAATAAGTACCTTTGGTTTATTTGTATCAGGCTCTGTCATGACGTTGTCCAAGTATTTTTTTTTTTTTTTTTTTTTTTTTTTTCAATTTGTTTACTGTAACTCTTTACAACTGGTACAGTGGTGAATGTACACTGTTGCTTGTGTGCTTAGGAAAGATCAATGAAGAAAGACAAAAAGAGAATGAATGGAGAAAAAGATGAAATGAGGTTTGTAGGACCGCACTTTTGGATCAAAAAGTGCTCATGGGCGCAACACTTTATTTCATTTTGTGGGTGCATGTTTTTCTTGCGGCTACTTTTAGTTCCGAAAGGTTATAAAAAAAGGATAATAAAACTTCCTAGGATTGCTTGCAAAAAAACAAGTTATCTGTGTGGTAGGGCAATTCTCGGGCACCACATTGAATCAACTCATCCACACCTTCTCCCTTGGCTGCTTTTTCTAATGGTAGTAGCATAACAAAAATAAGATTTTTTTAAATCGGTCTTTTTCTTTTTTAGAATAAAAATACAAGTTTTATGAACAAAAAGGTATAAAGAAAAAGGAGTATAAAGGAATCAAATGAAAAAGAGATGTGGATAATCTAGTCTAGCTCTTCTTTTTCGTTGCTACTGCTTAAATGCTCATGTTGGAAGGGATAGATATCATGTGTCTCATCCTTTCGACCTTGACCTTCAAGTATCTATCCAGCTCTTTGCCCTTCACTACCTTGTTCTCTACTGCACCTTCTTTGACCTCAAATTCCATTTCTCTGCCTAGCTCAATCGCCTCCCAGGACTTGGGCATCATTGGCACACGCTCAACCACTCTGATCTGGCTGTCTTTCTCAATCTGCTCAATCTTATCAGGGTTATTTGTCAATAGCCGGATCTGGTTTAGTCCCAAATCCTCAAGAATCGCCTGAGCAACATCATAGGTACGTTCATCTGCTCCACGGTCCAACATCAAGTTTGCCATTACTGTATCATATCCTAGATCTTGAAGATTGTATGCCCTAGATTGATATTGATTAGTTTTCAAGAAAGAAAAAGGAGGTCAGAGCACAGCACATGGGCAAATGCACACAAAGTGACTAATCGAATTTTTTTTTAAAGATATCGGCATTTGTCGGTTGATCGGTTAAGGGAAAATTTCCCAGAAAGAAAAAAAAAAAAAAAAACTCTCAAAGCTCAGAAATATCACATGTGGAGTAAAGGTGGGGAAGGTGGAAAGAGAGATATTGGCTTTCGCAAATGTTTTTTTTTTTTTTTTATTTTTTTTTTTTACCTTAATTTTTCCGCAAGACCAATGCCGCGACCTTCCTGACGAAGATAGACCACAACACCGGATCCTTCGGCCTTCATCAATCGGATGGCCTCGTCCAATTGCTCTCCACAGTCGCAACGGGCCGAGTGCCCGATCTCACCTGTGAAGCATTCAGAATGAATACGTACTAAGGGAATCAAAGATGCTGTTGATCCTGTTGTCTCAGTTGAGGCTGTGGTGAACTCAGTGCCCAATGAAGAAGAGTCCTTTTGTTGTTGCTGTTGCTGTTGCTGTTCTTCTTCTGCCACTGTGTTGCGCAAACGCCCGGTATATGCCCCACGCTTGATCCTATCCATCTCTGTCTCGTTCCAGCGAACCTTGTCTAAACTCTTGCTTCGGATCGCATCCCCAAAGACAAAGGCCAGATGCTCTTTCTTGTCCTTGGAGTTTTCATAGATATGCAAGAAATATTCAGATCCATCGGGTGTAGGGATTCTAGCCCTAGCGGTGCACCAAGCAATGCCAGTAGGTTCTTCGTCTTTTGCCAATGGCGGAGTGGCAGGAGGAGTGTTGTATGAAACGATTGTTGGAACGGCGGATGTTGAAAGGGACGAAGCCATTGGTACTGGCTTTGAAGGAGAAGGATTGTCGATCTGGATTGATGGTCGACGAGGAACAGGAGTCTGTAGGCTGTCAGAAGTATCAGGGTAAGCATGGTGAGCATGTTTGCTTCCATGATGGCGAGAGTGAGAGTGAGAGTGAGCATGGGCATGGCTTCTAAAGAAGAATGGGTTCATATGGTCGATAGCATTTCTAGGAACATAGCGACTCTGTGCAGCGGCAGGAAGGGCTTCAGTCATGGAGATATCACAAGCCATTTGTTATACAAAAGAGGGAGAAAAAGAAAGAAAGAGAGAGAGACTGTGAGAGAAATAGTAAGAGAAAAAGAGAAAGAGAGAGAAGGGTGAGTGGAGAGGAATGTGGTTGAACCAGAATGAGGAAGAAAGACAAGAAAGTCTAGGAGGGGAAGGAAAGGTTGGAAGGACAAGAGAGAACGATTGAAGAAGAGGGAGAAAGAGAAAGAGAAAGAGAAAAGAAGGGAAAGGAAAAGAAAAAAAAAGAAAAAAGAAAAAAGAAAAGTGCGATAAGGAATGTACAACGCTATGCAAAGTAGACAAATCAATCAGGACAAACATTTGTCAGACTGTGGCTCAAAATGGAGTTTTAGTCATCGTTAATTTCTAACTTCTTTACTTTTACACAATACAGTTACATGTTCATATTTATGCATTCTCATTACATGTCAAAGCCGATTCACTACCAACCACCAAAAAAAATAAAAATAAAATAAAATAAAATAAAACTGCCTTTGAGAGAAAGCGAGATTTCGCCATGTTGTCCATGTTGTCTTGCAATTGAACTCGAGATACAGTGTATACATCCCGCAGCCGCATCTTGTTTGTCGCTGATTTGTGTTGGAGATATACTTTTTTTTGCCCAGGCACTCGCACAATTGCCTGCTTTTCTTTTCCACCTTCGCAATTCGTTTGCTCTAGAGTTCTGTGATTCAGACTTGTATCATTATACTCATTACATGTACGCACTTGCACATGAAAGAAATATGACCGATCAAATAGCCAAAGCACCTGTATGCACTTCAAGCTTGTTCCTTGAACTTTACACCCACTCTAATCAGGCACAAAATAACCAAATATAAAAAAAGCCGTCTTCTCCCCTTACTCTCCTCTCTCTTCATTTATTTATTTATCTTTCTCCTTTTTCCTTTTGACCAAGACACTTGGCCAACCAAATGAGTCTTTTGGGCATTAATCTTTTAGTCTGTATGAATAAATAAATACACATAAAACTTTTAGTTCACTTAGACTGAACAATTGATGAATACACATGTGGCTTTGGACTCAGAAGACGAAAATCAAATTCGCAACTTGCACGTGATTCCAAACTGCTCAACCTTTATGTCAACCAAGTAATCCTTTTGGGCGCGACACTCCCTCCGAAAAGAGAAAACTTTTTACATTTCCTCTTCCAACATACATTAACTTCAACTGACATCATAATTACCATGAACCGCATTACTGCCATTTCTCGTCCTCTTGCTGCTGCTGCTCGCATTCAGGTTGCTCGCTCTGCTGTTGCCACCCGCTCTGCTATCCAGAGTATGTTTATTCTTTTATTTATCTATTTTAAATTTTTTCCGCGATCTCGGATCGATTCACTCGGAAAGAAAAGGAAAAAAGAAATATTCATTCATCCATCCATTGAAGCAAAAAAAAAAAAAAAAAAAAGAAAGAAAAAACATGAACATACACCTGTAAAATAAAAAAAAAAAAAAAAAAAAAAAAAAAAAAAAAAAGCATTTTTATGTCTTTGCATTTTACAACACGCTCATCTCTTTACGGGAAAAAGTCTGGCATTATTGCTCTTGAAGGAAATTTAAAGATGATCATCCTATGGATCCGAGAAATACGTCACAAATCTGATCCAGTACATTGGAAAGTGGGCAAACAACCAGGACAACACGAGTGCAGATCGAAAAACAGGTCAACAAGGAAGACTAGAGAATATTACGATAAACAACAACAGCAACAAAAAAAAAAAAAAAAAAAAAAAAAAAAAAAGTTGATTCAGATGAAGGAACCAAAGGAGCTAAAATACCATACGCTCGTTTATTTTTAATTATCGATGGACCAAGTTTTTAATGAACTTGTTTTTTTTTTTTTTTTTTTTTTTTTTTTTGCTTGGAGTTTTTCTCAGCATGCAGAGGATAAATTTGCAGGGATAGTAACAATGGTTAAGAGACGAACAGTTGAGTAAAGAGAGAGGCGAACAATTGGGAAAGGAATCATCAGACACTTTCAGCAGATTCCTCCTCCCTCACTTATCTCGACTAATCTTAACAATACGTTATTATTTTCTATGGCTAACTAATTTTTCTCCTTTCATATCTAGTTCGCAACTACTCCTCAGAGCACGGCGAGGAATCCTTTGAGCACTTCACGGAACGTTTTGTCAAGTTCTTTGACAATGTGGATGATGTCTTTGAGCTTCAACGTGGATTGAACAACGCCTTTGGTTACGATTTGGTCCCTTCGCCCTCCGTCATTGCCGCAGCCCTCAAGGCTTCTAGACGTGTCGATGACTATGCCACTGCTGTCCGTGTCTTTGAAGGCTTGAAGGTCAAGACTGGATCTGATGCCCTTTACAAGCAGTACTTGGATGAGCTTGCCCCTCTCAAGGCCGAGCTGGGTGTCCAGACCAAGGAGGAATTGGGACTTTAAACCTCTTGATCATTAAAACATTTTAGAAAACATGGGCAAGATGCAAAGATATAGATCATTCATGTTTGTTCATAAATTAAAACGAAGTTTGAGGAATCGATCAAAACGGAAAAGAAAAAAAAATAAAAAAAAATAAAATAAAGACTGGGGAGAGAGAGATAATTGATAGAAGAGGTATTATTGAATTAAACATAATTTATCTTCATAAAAAAAAAAAAAAAAAAAAAAAAAGTCCTTATTTGTTTAATGCAATCAATCGAGTGTTGCCTTTTGAACCTACAGACTCGTACTAAATATTGACTGGGATAGGGATGCTGTGTTTGTGCTTTGTTGATCCATCGGAATTTTCTGCACCCTCCCACAAGATCTCCTTGGTTTTCCTCACCCCAAAAAAAAAAAAAAAAAAAAAAAAAAAACACAGTCCACTTCTGGAGGCATCCAAATCCAAATTCAAAATCAAATTCGAGCAGAAATCAAATTAGTCCCCATAGGCAACTCTCTGTCGACATAGCCAGTCCCATTTTGTCTCTCGTACCCTTGAAGTTGCTTAAAAGGAATGGCAGTCCGAGAGCCTTGTTGGCTTCTTCAGAATCAAAAGAGACCCGAGTATATATGTCTGAGTTCCTCCCGTTTAATCCATGGGTGTGTTCGTCTACTTCCATTCGGAAGAAAGAAGCTTTTCTTGAAAACAATCCCTCTTCCACACCAAGTTCGTAGATTCTGATGCGAGCGAGGTACTATATGGGGGCAACATCTTCTCTACTTCACAAATCAAATCAAATTAAAAAAAAAAAGCGTAGCATTGCATGCAACAATCATCAACAACCGCACATCTCTACTATTGTAAAAGTGAGAGAGAGGTTTTTTTTTTTTTTTTTTTTGTATATTTTTTTTTATTGCGCAAAAGGCAAAATGCAAGAAATATGTATGAATGCAAAAAAAAAATAAAAAAAATAAAATTAAACAAAAACTAATGGAAAGATAGATAGATAATATAATAAATATGTGAAACTTATGAGAGATCGTGGAAGGTCTTGCCGCTCAAAGTTGCTTTGATAATGCCAACACGAATCACAAAGTCACCAAAGTGTTCACCCTCAAGACGCTCTGCTGCCCACCTACGCAACATTGGCGTGATTTCTGCAACAATTTCTGGTTCTGTCAACGACTCCTTGTACAACTTGTTCAAACGCTCTCCGTGATGTCCTCCTCCCAGGTAGACATTGTAAGCTCCATAGGCCTTACCCACAAATGCAATCTCAGCCACATATGGACGAGCACATCCGTTAGGACATCCTGTCATACGAATCGTCACCGCATCATCCCTCAATCCGACCTCCTCCAACGTTGACTCAAACTTCTCGACCAACGAAGGCAAGTATCGCTCAGACTCTGCCATAGCCAATGAGCAAGTTGGGAAGGCTACACAGGCCATCGAATTGAGCATAGCACCAGTGTAGTTGAGCTTGTCCAACTTATACTTCTCCAACAACTCCTGGATACGTGCCTTCTCAGACTCCTTGACGTTAGCAATAATCAAATGCTGGTTAGGTGTCAATCTGAACTCTCCATTATGGACCTTCGCAATCTCGCGCAGTCCAGTCTTGTGAGGCTCAGCTGGAGTGTCCTTCACACGACCGTTCTCAATGTAGCAGCAGTAGTGCCACAACTTGTCCTGACCCTGGGTCCATCCATAACGGTCTGCATTATCCAGGAACTTGAAGGGACGGGGCTCTTGAAGCTGGAAGGGCAAGCGGGATTGAACTTCAGTCTTGAACCACTCAATACCACGGTCATCGATGGTGTACTTCAGACGGGCGTGCTTACGGTTCATACGGTCACCAAAGTCACGTTGCACCAACATGACCTTCTCACCAGTCTCAATGGCCTGCTCGGGAGTACAGAAACCAATGATATCTGCAAGACGAGGATAGGTCTTCTTGTTACCGTGAGTCATACCCATACCACCCCCAACAGTGACGTTGAATCCAGCGAGGGAACCATCCTTGTTGGTGATGGCAATGAAGCCGAGATCGTGAGCAAATACATCAACATCGTTGTTAGGAGGAACAGCAACAACTATTTAAGAGAATAAAGAGAAAAAAAAAAAGTTAGGGTTGGTTGATGTTAAAAGACTAGTAGAAAAAAAAAAAAAAAGAATGAAAGAAAAAGAAAAGACATACCAATCTTGAACTTGCGTGGCAAGTAAGTAGGTCCATAAAGGGGCTCGTGATCAACTACAGCTTCTCCCTTGACAAGCTTCTGATCAAGCCAAATCTCACGATAAGCGGAGGTCTTGGGCAGCAAATGAGCCGAAAGATTGGTTGCAAAGTCATTGACCTGCTTATGAAGATCCGACTGATGAGGATTGGGGTTGCACATGATGTTACGGTTGACATCACCGCAAGCTGCAATAGTGTCTAAGAGTGACTTGTTAATAAGTTGAATGTTCTTCTTGAGGTTGCGCTTCAAAACTCCATGGAACTGGAAGGCCTGACGGGTAGTCAACTTCAAGGTACCGTTGGCAGTGACATCCGAAATACTGTCCATTGCCAACCATTGAGCAGGTGTGGCCACACCTCCTGGAACACGGACACGAACCATGAACGAGAAGGCCTTCTCCAACCCCTGTGCCTTGCGCTCTTCACGGAGGTCACGATCGTCTTGCTGGTAGATACCGTGGAACTTTGTCAACTTTGTGTCAGCCTCCGCACGAAGTTGGCCAGTGGTGGTGTCCAAGAGACCCTCGGCAATGGTACCACGAAGGTAGTTGGAGGCAATCTTCATAGCATCATCAGCAGATTGCTTAGGCTCCTCAACAACGCCCTCTAAAGGCTTGCATCCGAGAGACTCCCAGAGAAGAGGCTCCCACACAGCCCAAGCGGTCTCGAACGAATCGGCATCTTGATCGTTGCCTTGACCGAGTTCGAGTAAGGGTTGAGCACCAAGATCGACCAGCTTGGCATGAAGATCTCTCGAAGGACGATTGTAAAAGATAGCATCCTCCTCGCGCGGCCAGTAGTGTGAATCACCAAGACCAAAGATACCAAACTTGGTCTCCGACACAGCCAGCTCTGTAGCTGCATCCAAAGATTTCCAGAACTCACGAGCATTGACAGGGAATTCTCCTTGACCGGCAGTACTGACAATAAAGATGACATGCTTCTCCAGTGTCAAATCCTCGATCGAAACATCATCCATGGCGCAGTAACGGGCAGAGAGATTGCGCAGCTTTGCGCCCTTGATTAAGCGCTTGCAGAGACCTTCGGCATTGCTTCCATCGGAACCAAAGAGGATCAACAGTGGTGGGCCTCCAAGGCCACCCATCAGCTTTGCAAAGTCATCCTTGGCCTTTCTCTTGAGAGCGGAATCACGGGCTTTGGCCTCAGATTCGACGGAGTGAGTCAAGGTACGAGC
The DNA here is from genome assembly GCF_002105155.1 of Lobosporangium transversale. Lineage (NCBI taxonomy): Eukaryota > Fungi > Mortierellomycota > Mortierellomycetes > Mortierellales > Mortierellaceae > Lobosporangium > Lobosporangium transversale. Next base: position 134,263 of record NW_019029037.1, on the reverse strand, counting down.
AATGTCAGGGTTCTGCTTGATGATCAAGGACAAGTGATTCTCACGCTCGAGGAACTGCTGAAGATCCAACTTGATGCGCTCGGAATCCAGGCGGAAAGGCTCCTCGCCCTTCTCTTCGAGCGAAGGGTTCCAGCGGTACAAGGGCCAGTAACCAGAGTCGACTGCAAGCTTGGTTTCTTTTAAAACTGTAATGGGTGAAACCTTCTCCTCGTCAGGATGAGGCAAGTATGCAAGAACGATCGAAGGCCCCTGGAACTGGTCAGCCTCAATCAAAGCGTGGAGGACATGAGAATAGCTAGAGTAGACAGCGACTGAGGCAACGAAAACAGAGCCGTAATTCATGGCATAGAGACCAATGTCCTTCTTGCGGTTCTCAGGGTTCTTAGTACGGGCAGTGTAGGGCTCAGTATCAAGGATCAAGAGGTTGATGTCAGCATCAGAAGAGATGACATGATGGACACCAGAGTCGGCAATATCAAAGGCCCAAGAATCAGCACCCACTAACCAGTGCGAAGGCTTGGCAAAGTGAGCAGATTGAGACGCAATCTCAGCAAGGGATCCGACAAGACCATCTTTGACCTCTTGGAGCAATGCAATGGCCTCATCACCATATCGCTTGGCTGATTTGCTATCTGCACGGTTCAAATGCCACTGAGTCAGAGCCTTGCGGAGAGGCTCAGAGATCTTGAGGGAAGAGTCCTGAACAGTCTTGGAGACAAGCTCAGCAAAACGAGCACGAGCATTTACCTTGGTGATCAATGAACCGTAACCAAACTCGGGCAATTGTTGCGAAGATCCCCAGACAGAGTTCGACTTGACGCCGTTCTCAATATTCAATCGATCCTGGAAGACTTGGTTCAACATCTGAATGTAGGGCGTATCAATGTCCGAGTCTTGAAGAGGAGTAGCATGAGAGGTAGCATGAGCGACATAATTGGGGTTGATGACAAACGAAGGTTGCTCGGAGGCCAGGGCACCCTTGATATCGCCCTCTGAGAGGTCAGCTCCAGATCCACGGTAACGGGCGCTGATAATCTTGGGGACCTGACCTTCCCAAGCAGCCTCAGTGCTGTGGAAGGAAGCAGAAACATCGAGGAAGAGAGGAGTCCAGGCAGTGTGGGCAGCAGGGGCCTGCTCAAAGACAATGACACGCTCGACAGACTTTGGCAAAGCCTGAATGAAGTGACGTTCAGACCAGGGGCGGTAAAGATAGACCTTGATGATGCCGACATCCTTGCTGTGATGCTTCTCGAGAATTTGCTCAAGAGTTGAAGCACCAATAGCTAGGGTGACAAAGACAGTCTTTGGATTGGCAGAGCCTATCAAGATCAGATCACACAATTTTTGCACAACGTTAGTAAGCAATTTAAAGGTGACTTTTTTTTTTTTTTTTTTTTTTTTTTTTTGGAAACAGCGGACCGAGAGGAAAAAGAAAAAGCGAAATCCTCAGTGCAAATGACGAATCGCTCGCCATCAAAATCTTATTTTGAAATCTGTTAAAGTTCCCCTCTCGAATTTACTTACCATGATACTCAATAGGGCGATACGAGCGGCCAGTTTGCTTCTGGAACACAGACAAGAGCTCCTCGACCTTGGTGTAGACTTCCTCAGGTGATGCCGAAGTCTGTACATTACTGTTGGCAGAGTCTTTAGGATTCAAGTAGAGCGAGGAGAGCGAGATCTCGCTTACGGCCTGCTGACGCTCCTTGTGTGCTGTCAGATCTTTCTCAGACAACAATGTAGGGGCAACCTTCTGATGATCCAATACAATCTGTTGCTTCTGCTGCTCTGAAATATTAGCATTGTTCACGGCATTCAAGAAGGGGGTGCTTGTCTGGACTGCAGCTGCCTGTGCCACCAAAGCCAGATCAAAGGCCGTTTGAGCATTGTCCGAGGTCAAGACTGCGAATCCTGTTTGACGGACAGCCATCAAATCAGAATATGAGGGGACAACGCCACCATTGCTTCCCTTATGCTCTTTGCCATTGGCATGACCATTAGCATGGTTATGATTGTTGGAATCCCGTTCCTTAGTCTCCACATGAACAACAACTGCGGATCGCTGAGCAGCCACCTTGAAGAGATGAGGAATTGCAGGCAAGAGTGCGTCCGAGGTAGTGAGGACCGATGTCAGGTCCTTGTTGGCAGCAGCCGACTCTTGGACCTTTTGAAATGGATCAGCATTGGCCTGGAGAGTTGTGATTTCAGGCGATGTGTTGTTAATGTTGTACCTGTCCGAGAGGCGATCCAAGGCGTGAGCGGGCTGTGACGAAGGTGAGTTGACAGCAAAGATGGACTCTGCGGAAGCAAAGGCAGCCTGTGCTAAGAAATCAAAGGTAGACGAAACCATTTTTCTACTTTCTTTCTTTCTCTTTCTTTGATATACAACAAAATGGAATGACAAAGATTACAAAGGCAACAAAAAACAGCAAAGAAATGAAAATGAGAATGAACAATAAAATTATGATACAGGATATATATTAAAAAGAGAGTAGACGAAAGGGGAGAAAAAGAAAGAAAGAAAAAGGATTGCGGGTAAAAGGAAGAGGAAGAGAGGAAGTAAAGAACCAATGTCTACTGAAAAGAGAAAGAGAAAAGAAAGGGAGAAAAGATAGAAAGAGAAAAAAAAAAAATGGATGAAGGGTCCGCGTTTAAATGTTGTTTCTCCGAGATCAAAAAGAGTCAACCAGGCACAGTGCACACTCTTTATTTTTTAATTGCATGCACTATCTGCCCAATTCACCCAGTGCGCGTCTGCTCCACCCAGTGTGCTCCGCAATGGCGAAATGCATTCGATTTGTGTAGGATAGATAGAGTCTCAAAAATATGTTTCCATGCATTTAACACTGAAACAGTCACACAAAAGCACACAAATTGCACCATCGATCGCATCAGCACCGATCCACGCGCCTTGATTGGACATGTTATCTCAATATCCATCAATAAAAAAAAAAAAAAAAAAAAAAATCAATGTTCTTAATCTCATAGATACTCAAATGTTGTTGTTAATGACAACAGTTGAATGAAAGTAAGGGTCTTGGATGATGAAGAATATCATCCTTCCCTTGCTAATTCTGGCTTCACCATCCTTTAGAGATAACTGTAGAGTTACAAAGATGATAGTGATCTTGGAATGTTTTTTTCAGTCAGTTTGCCGCTTAAGAGAGTTTGAGAGGAAAAAAGATCCTCACCCGTCAACCATCGTCAGATCGCGCCATCCGATCTGCAGTCCAGTCTGCCTGCGTCTTTTCCGGCTTTTTCTCTCGGAGCTCTCCATCCTCCTATTTTCTTGTACTCCAATCAGTCAGCTTTTTATATTTCCACGCTCATACCTTCCTTATTTTCCGAAATCTCCTTATTTTTTTTTTTTTTTTTTTTTTTTTTTTTTCATATTTTAATCGTACTGTCGATCTTCACACGCTAAAACCAAACGAAGCATAAAAAACAATGCTGATAAATCTCTTTAATACTAAACATTACAGTTATCAAAGAAGGCATTTCCTATAACTAATTCTATCTGAGACCTAGAAATAGCTATATAAGAAGGAAAAAAAGGGCTCTAGATCTTGAACATGCTCACGTTAAATTGGTCGCCGGCCCACTTGGAAACCTCTATCATCATCTGCTGTTTCCTCCGGAGTGAACCCTCTGTCCGGAGTTCATAAAGTGTAGCCATATTAAACACCAATGGCTCACTTGTGCCTGCAGATGTGGGGTATGCAAACATGAGTCTCTCAAGCCTTGGAATAGCCTCATTTAGTTGGCCAGCATACAACTCACAGACAGCCAAGTTGTTGGCAGCCTAAAACGAAAAGAAAGAGAAGGAAATTAGGAAATTAACGACAATAATAAAGACGAGAAAAAAAGAAAAAAAAAAAAAAAAAAAAAAAAAAAACAACTAACCACAAGATTTTCAGGCTCTTGAGTAAGTACTTCTTCGAAAGCAGCCTTTGCTACAGCCCATTGTCCTTGAGCTACAGCAAGCAACGCTCTATTTGTCGTCACTTGAAGTTTCAAGTGGGTCAATGCTGGGATCTGCTCCTTTGGCGTCTCTGTTTCTTCTGATGATTGACTCGAATGGCAATTCGTCTTCTTTGCAACCATTTCCTCTACTTCCTTAAACACTTTCTCTGCTCTCTCGAGATCCCCGAGTTGCAAGTACAGTCGGCCCAACCCAGAGTGGAAATTAATGTCTTGCGGATACGCCCTGGCCAAGTCACGCCCATACCGTGTTGCTGCGGAATAATCCTTGAGCTCAATCAAGTAATTTAACACAATAAGATGTAACTGGCCTGTCAAACTATGCCATTGCCTTGCGCCAACAGTATCTTTCCCCACATGGCAGATTGCCTCGAACTATGAAACCAATAAAAACCATTTAGACATCAGGCCATCCTATTTTGCCATTTTCATCTCTCAGAAATGACAAATGTATCTTTTTGTTCGTTTTTACCTTTTTACAGTTCATGATCAGATCATAGAGCTGATCGATTGCCTCATACACATCTCCAAGATATCCCTGCAATCGCGCCTTTAGGACAAACAATTCAAATGGTACCATGCTACCTGTCCTGGATGCGCCATTCCGTAGCTGCTCTTGCGTTTGAAACTCATTATCCACGAACATATCTGCAGGATAACTTTCATAACGATACTGTGCTCCTCGCAAATCACCCAATTGATCTAGTTCTGCCTGTGCCATTTCATATTGTCCCAACTTGGTCAATGCTAGCAATCGTGCATACCACAACTAGAAAAAAAAAAAAAAAAAAAAAAAAAAAAAATTGAGATTTAGTACCATCTTCATTCTCACAGCTTTTCAACTTTTTTTTTTTTTTTTTTTTTTTTAATTTCGCAGTCTCTAATGGTTACATTGATCAACTCTGGGATACGTTCCGGTGGGCTATTGAGGATCTGTGATCGGGTATATCTCGCCATTGCCCTCCAAGAATTATTGACGGTAAGCTCATGCAAAATTTCTGGCCTCGACGCCTGTTGTTGTTCCGCCTTGGTCAATGCATTCCAATCTCTCAGCACACGCTGTTCCGCAGGAATATGTCTGATCATCAAGTCATTCAACGCATCCGACTTTTCTTATCATGATCCAATATTGTAAAAATAATAACAATAATAACAATAATAATAATAATAATAATAATAATAATAATAATAATAACAGTCAATTGGTTACTTTTGGAATGAAAAGAAAAAAAAGAAAAAGAGAAATAAAAGGTTAAATACAAACTTGAAGCGAAATGACTCTGGGCCATAACAGGCGTGAGCATACCATCGTAATCTCATGAAACATGCTTGGGGTATTCAATACGGGGAACCCTTCCTGTCGCATAGGTCTCTGAGGTACTGCAAAAACTGGAGATCGGATGCTATTAGATAAGTTTAGTAGTTAAAATAACAATAATAATAATATGATTATGTCAGTCTCCAGATCCTTCCATGACTTATCCTCTGTCTCTGCCTCTTTCCCTTGTTTTCCTTTTTTTGCTGTCCTTCTGCCACTCTATCTCCCTGTCTTCCTGTTTCTCTGCCTTCCTATCTTTTCCTTACCCAACATATTGCTCCCGGCCTTGCTCAACCAACTTAATAGTCATTTGGCTGTTACGTTCAGTGCGATGCTGTGGTTGTTGTTGTTGGTGCTGTTGCTGCTGTTGTTCCTGCTGCTGCTCTAATGCATGATGCTGCTGTTCAGGACTCCTTAATTCTTGGTGCACCATATCCGACTGATCCTGAATACTACCTATTCCAGTCCCTGCAATGTTGGCGGTGGATATCCCGATGGGGTTCTGCTTCGCCCGTTGCTGCTGCTGTGCTGCAGTAGTTGTAGAAGTATCATTCCTGGCCTTGTCCTTTGCTTCATCTCCTTGTTGACTTTCCTTAAAACTGAGTCCAATACTTCCGCCAACTATTGAGCCTAATCCTGAACTCAGATCAGTTGAAACTGGAGCCTCTGACGCTGAAGGAGGCTGTAGAGCTGATGAAAAACTCTGGAAGGCTGCAAATGGTGTTCCTCCTCTCGAAGATGGTCGTTGAGGTAATGGCGGAGATGCTAAATGTGTAGGATATTCTGTTGGGATGTTGTTATGACCAGTCGGGATACTGATATTGGGCAGCGGTGCTGATCCCTGTGTAGATGGAGATGAGGGAACTGAAGCTATGCTCGTGTTCATAGTCGTAGTCTCGGTCGTAGCGGCCTTATTCACAGTACTCTCAATGCTGCCAGTACCTTCAATGTTCTGTTCAAGAGCTGCTGCTGTTAAAGGATCAACAAATTTAGGTAGCGAGGCAGCTTCGGTTTCGGATGCGTTGCCAACAGCGCTTGCCTTTACAGGAACAGTATTGGGCTTGCTTAATGGTTGTGCTTGTATAGGCGCAAAGATGGATGTGTTCTTTGCGGTCGCCTCTGTTGAAGAAGTGGTTTGAAAAGGGATGGGGCCATCATCAAATTGAAGCGATGACCTTGGTTGTTCAGTCCTATCCTGTTTTTGTTCTGTCTGTTCCGCTTGGATGGGCGGTGTTGGTGGATGTAGTAATGGATCTTCAATAGGCACACTTCGAGACATGATTGGATCAATTTAAGGAAATGAGTTTACAATTAACATCACTTTTTTTTCGGCAAAGCGCGCTTTAAGGACGTGCTATCCGTCACGTTTTTTTTTTTTTTTTTTTTTTTTTTTGCCTCCACGGCAATGAAAGTTTGAATTTTATATTACATGTTGAAAAAATGCTGGATATGAAATCTATATGATGATCTTATGCAAAACGACGTGAAAGCAGTTCCTATGAAAATAAAAAATAAAATAAATCGGTTGTTAGGATCCAGAATAGCATGACAACCTCCGATTGAACATAAAAAGATAACTGCCATTAAAAAGCTTACATAGGTCATGAAAATGATGGCACTAGAAGGCGCCGATCGAGCCACAGTGATACCGCAGCCACGGTACAACCCCCGAATTCCTTCTGAGCGGAAAATCTCTTTGCCAGTGGCGATGAAACCCTTATTAGCTGCTGTACTACCGCCACTACCACCAACTCCCGAACCGGATCGTTGATGACTCCGAAGAACATCCTGGGTCTGCATATGACTCTTGATACAGTCTGCTGGGAATAGAATAAAGTTGTATGCCATGCCTGCTAGCGCGCCAGCGAACATCAAATGGGGCGCCTGCAGATCTGCCTGGGTTATGATCTTGCCCTCGGGTGCAGCCAATTGTTCACGCGTGATAAGGAAGCGACAGACTGCTTCATATGATCCGAACCAAGCGGCACCACCACCCGTCTCACGCAAAAATGTTGGGAAATGGCCCAAATAAAATCCACGAAGGCCGTGCTGGGTATAGATTTGTTTGATGACACTGAGAGGTCCACTGTGAAGGGCTTTGGGGACGGGACCAGTCTTGGAGTCCTTAGTGTAGAGGTGACCAATCTGTTGCACCTGCAATTTACACTTGACAAGCTCGACGGGAGTTAACACCATCGAGGCAAACACACCAGAGATACCTCCTGAGAGACACAGCATTGGGATACTGAGGGGAGCTGGGGTAGAGCCATGAGTATCAGGAACAGCGACCAAATCTCGCAGCATGTCCTGTGCACGCCTGTAACCAACAAAGAGTACAGCGTTCTCAAGCATGGCACCAACGAGTGGAGACGAAAGGCCCTATTACAAATTTGGGAATGATCGAGAGAATTAATTTCCGACCATTCACATCGACTCATGATGTATAAACAAATCAAAATTTTTTGTTTGGTAAAGAAGGGACTGAATGGAGGGTAAGTGCACGCCATAGGTTGCTTTACTTACATTATAAAGACCGAGGAAACCTTCGTTCCTGACTGTTTGCCTGAAGCAATCGAATGGACCCTTGAAAATTGGATGATCTAAGGGCTGAGTTTGTAGGCGAACCTTGACAGTGTCAAAGGGAAATTCCACAAACTTGCCTGCTACTCCAGCAAGCTTAAATAGGGAAAAAAATAAAAATAAAAAAAAAGGAACGTGTGAGCTGGTAGTGAATATACAACATAGTCCAAAGAGGAACCTCCAATGTTGAAGAAAACAGGGTGAGTCAAGTAAGAAAGGTGAAAGGGACAAGACACCTACAGAGCCAAAGGCAAGGTCTTTAAGGGATTGTTCGTTCTTCTCCGAGATAACCACTTTGGTCTCTTGGGCGGTTGCTGCCAGATCAGAAAGCTTTCCTTCTGAGAAAGGGCTGTAAGAATGAGCCATTACGATATATGTTTTACAAGTATGGAATAAGGGAAGAGTGGGGAATGGAGAGTGGGGAGTGGTGGTAGAAAGAGCTTTCAAAGATAAACGGCAAGAATAATTTTATTTTGATAAAAAAAATATGTTTTCAACAGAGTACGCCACAGTGAGGCAATTTAAAAAAAAAAATAAAAAAAAAAAAAAAAAAAAAAAAAGACGCAGAGGTTGAGAAACGATAGAACGAGAAAAGGGGGGAAGGACTGTCAACTTTCTGACCACATGGTAGGCCGAGTAAGGGGAAAAGGGTGAATGAAGAAGGTGAAGGAGAAGGTGAATGAGAATGATTGAGGTTCATTTAAAAAAATATTGTCTAAACTCTTTTTTGTGGCATGCAGACATTTTTTGGATAATCTTTTTTTTTTTTTTTTTTGCAGGTGCGAATGAGATCAGCTCGGGACCATCCCACTAATTTACACCCAACAGCATTGTGCGGAATGGATGATAATGCCCAAAAAAGATGAGTTCCAATTTCAGACATGGTCCTCAAAAGAAAGATCAATAACCAAGGGGCATCTCTTTTGATCACTACGACTATAAGATACTTGGTCGTTGTCGATATAGGCTATCAGTAGGAGTCTTTGTCTCTTGATCAATTGCATTTCATAGTATTCTTGATCATCACTGCTCCAACGGGTGCATCGCATCAATTGTGCCCATAGCCATTAAGCATACTTTTTTTTTGTCCCCACATGTTAAAGGCTCAAATGGCACCAAAAGATTTGATTACTTTTGCCAGTCACTCATCATGTTTTTTTTTTTTTTGTTTTTTGGATCAATGCATGAACAAGTGGACCGAGCGTCGATGCAGTTTTTTTTCTGACTCTGGACCTTTTTGCACAGACTGGCCCGACAATTTATATACACAACAACACAAACAACACAAACAATAAACACAACCCTTTTCTAAGATCTCATTTTCTAAACATGTCTGATTCAGATTCATCAGAAGGAGAGATGGGTGGAATGTTTGACTTGCCTAAAGACTACAGTCCACCTCCTCCAGAGCCCTCCTTTGAAACCTTTACCCGTGCTTGCAATGATAAAGAACCACAAGCGATCAAACTTCGTCTAGTTGGCTCTCACCCACTTTGGGGACATCATCTGTGGAACGCTGCAAAAATGTTTGCAAATTGGTTAGATAACCGTCCAGAACACTGCCTTGGCAAGAATGTGCTCGAATTGGGTGCCGGAGCTGCCTTACCAAGCTTTGTCGCAGCTGTCAATGGCGCTTCCAAGGTATATCAAAAGGAAGAAGATGGCTTTTTTTTTTTTATTTTATTTTATTTTATTTTATTTTATTTTATTTTACACTTTTATCCTGTAAAGAAAAATTGCGTATCGATCATTATCAAAACGAACAAAATCCACAATACATTTTTAATCGAGGTTTCATAATTAAATGTGATTTTTTATTTTAGGTGGTCATTACGGACTATCCAGATAGCGACCTCATTTCCAACATCCAATACAATGCTGAACAAAATGTACCAAAGCAAATTCAGGAAGGCAAAGTGATTGTTCAAGGATACCTATGGGGATCCAATACTCGCCCCTTGCTCGCCCATCTTAACCCGTCCTCGTCTTCTACTTCTACATCAGCGACCACAGAACCAGCAACATCATCATCAACACCAGTGGCACCATTAGCTGAACCCAAAGAACTCTTTGACACAATCATTTTGTCCGATCTTCTCTTCAACCACTCACAACATCGCTCTATGCTCAAGACCTGTAAAGAAACTCTCAAACCAGTCACGGGACGCGTCTTTGTGTTCTTCACGCATCATCGCCCTTGGCTTGCACATGCAGACAACAAGTTCTTTGAGATCGCAGCTGCACCAGTGATTGACCCCAAAGAAGGAGCAGAGTCTTCAGATGATGAAAAAGATCTTGGTGGATTCGGTTTCAAGGTTGAGAAGGTGTTGGAAGAGAAGATGACTCCCATGTTCTTGGAAGACCCGGGTAGTGAGGAAGTGCGCGCTACAGTACATGGATACGTTATGTGGTTGGAATAAGCTTTTTTCTTCCTTTATTCTCATATAGACTGGATTATTTTGCATAAAAAAATGTACTATGTATTATTATAATCTAATATTTATTGTTCTAAAGACGTTTACAAACTTATGAGCAAGCATTATGAGACCCACTCACTCACTCGTCCATCGAATATTCCTCTTCAATTCGCTTCACAAATTCGACCATGAGGTCATGGCGCTTCTCAACCATCTTGATAGCTGAAGGTGTCTTCATCATGTCCTTGAGACGAAACAGCTTTTCATGAAAGTGACTAATAGCACATCCAGTGTTGGCCTTTGTCTGCGCTTGGTACTGTTCATACGTCATGTCCAATTGAGCCTTCTCCGCTGGATCATATAACGGACGGTTCTTATAACCGCTGTAAGCTGCACAGCGCATGATACCTGTATCAAAAATGAGGGTTAAAGTCCAATAAATAAAAGATTACTTTTTTTTTTTTTTTTTTTTTTTTTTTTTTTAGCTTAATGCTTCATTTGAATCAAATGTCAAATGAAGCTTATTCATCCTTTCTTGCTTCCTTTTCTTTTTTCAATCTTATTTCTTTTACCAAATGCTCCAATGGCATCCAACTTATCTGCATCTTGAACACTATGATCATTAAGGAGAATAATTTACATTTAGGAGGAGATCTTACAAAAAAAAAAAAAAAAAAAAAAACGGATGTAAACCGAGAAATGGTCTCTGATTCCTTTTTGCATGTTATAAATCAAAAATATTACATGTGTAATTCAATACAAGATTGAGTCCATTCGTCCTTGTTCCCTGCAAGCTCCTTTCTGAAGGACACATTCTCAACGATCCTAGCAACAAGATCAGCTTTCTCGTACTTGTACTTGGACAAGAATCCCATTACAATCTCGCGTCCTGAAGGTTGGCCCTCCTTCTGGAACTTGGCATCACCAATGTCATGGAACAGCGCAGCAAGCTCAACAAGCTCCACATCAATTGATTTGCCTTGACTACTTTCCTCTTTTGCAATCTTTAATGCTGTTGATTAAAACATTGAACATGACATATAAAGAGATAAAATAAAAATGACAAGAAGAAATGTGTTTTAGCACAACATAAACAGACTCGCTATAATGAAAACTGAATAAGACAACCTAAATGTCCGAGATGTCCAAACCTTGTCTACGAACACGATCGACATGCAACCAATCATGAGAGGGATCGTAGGCTGCCATTTGCTCCTTAACGAGCTCCTCAGCCTCTTTACGAAATGTTGGATCGAGTGACATGTTGAATTGGCTTGCGCTGTGAATGCTAGGGAAAGAATCAAGATGTGTGTGGGTTTGCTGCAAACATTTCAAACAAAAAAAAAAAGAAAAAATGTAAAAAACGCCACCAAAAATAATACAATATCACTTTGCTTTCTCCGCCAATCAGAATGTGCTGTAACGGAATTTTTCCGAGCCTAAACTTTCAGGAACAGTCCATAACGTTCTTTAATCAACTAGCTTTTTCATTTTATTTCGCTTTTGCTCGGATATCAGAATAAAAAAAAAAAAAAAAAAAAAAAAAAAAAAAATTACATCCTTTTACTGGAAACCAGCACGCACATTGTCATAGACGCTGGTTGGGTAGTTCAGATGATTTGGACTACTGTCCAAGGGAGCATGTCTTCTGAGTCCTTTGCTAACAGCTCCAATCAATGATCGATCGTGATCATGTGGGTGATCTCCACTCGACTCCCAAAACATAGCTCCCCCCAGTTGATGCTTCGCAATATACTCAGCCTTACGATCAATCACCAACGGCGAGTCATAGGTGATCAACTCACGCTTGACAGGATCGTATGAATAGCTTGACACTGCTTCAGAGTCATAGTACTCCACAGCTCCTTGCAAAGGCAACTTCTTAAAGTCATAAACACCTTGCTCCCAAGTACCCTCTCCAATTCCCTGGAATGGATGCCCAATACCATTGGTGTTTTGGAAAGCTCGCCCATAGATGGGCATCCCCACAACAATCTTATGAGAGGGAATACCCTGTGAAAGATAGTGCTTCACAGCCTTACTGACACTGAGCTGACCTCCATGCAAATTACTTTGATGTCCTGCCACATCTGACCATGATCCAGCCAAGTCGTAGGCCATCAAGTAGAATGCATCCATGTATTGATTCATCTCACTCAAACGCAACAGCGAGTACTGAGTCTCGCCGCAAGGCATGGCACCTGTAAGAAGATAAGGGATGGGATCTCCTTTTGCAGCCGCATACTGATCCAATCCCTGACGTAATTCGCGAAGCAAGGACACATAGTTGACAGCATCCTCAGATGTCTTGGGGTATTCCTAACCAAGGGAAGATTATGAATATCTCCTTTCAGTGATTTGTGTTTTATTTTCTTCAAGCATAACTATTAATTATGGACGAGTAAAAAAAAAAAACATTTACCCAATCGATATCTAGTCCATCCAGACCCAAGTTATTCAATAATTCAATCGAAGTCTTGACAAAGTTCTAAAGTGGGAGAATGACATAAACATTGATCAGTTTGAGGGTGATTTTTATCTTAATAATAATAATAATAATAATAATAATAATAAAGGACACTACCGCACGCTTTTGAGGACAAGCAGCCACGCCGGCAAAATTGGTTGACCAAGTCCATCCACCAATACTAAGCGATACTTTCAAATGACGATTTCGCCTCTTCAAAAGTCCGAGTCGCTTGAAATTACCGTACAAATTATTTCCAGTATCATTCCAAGAGTCGTCTTCATAATGCTGAAGATGGGCAATTATGAAAAAGAATAACAAGTCAATGATTTATTTGTAGGACAAGAATGGAATAACATGAAGGTAAAAAAAAAAAAAAAAAAAAAAAAAAGTTTTTTCTTACCTTGTCGGTATCTGCCCAGGGGTCACCAAGGAATACGCGACCATCAGCATCGAGATTTGCAAACGCGTACAGAACATGGGTCAAATTTTGGACTGGCAGGTCAAAGACATTATGGTTCCTGGCATAGATAGCCCAGGCCACAAAATAAGAGCACACAATAAATGTGCCAGGATGAGAATATGTCATGAGCGACGTTTGAGGATTATAATTGGAGTCATGAATAAGAACGTCCATTTCAGAGTCTTTTTATGTTACTTTTTTTTTAAGAGTGAATTGAATTGGTTGAATGGAATTGAAAGGAAATGTGGAACAAATAAAGAGAGATGAGAAACATGTCCAACACAGCTTGGCTTTGTCTTCGCCAAGGCCATCTATTTTTGGTGGTAGGAAATTAAAAAATGACACAGGGGACACCATACCATTTAGTAGATACATGCACATATTTGAAATAGACTAGGCGTTGGTATAGCTCAAGCTTAAATAAAAGACATGGAAGTATAGAGGCAAGTCTTGGAGAACTGTGTTTATTACTACTATCTGTATTATTATCAAACAAAGATTCAAATAAGGACATGGTCATAGCTTCATGTCCTTTGGATAGACTTGAGAATTAAAACTTAAAAAATAAACGGCATTGAGAAATAGATAACAACTACAACAGAGTGGAAAAGTGAAGGAATAAGAATCATAAAATTACGGATAAAAGGAATGGAATGATTGAACGGCGTCTAGTTGGTCGTGCAGCTTATACCATTCATATCTCATTGGCTTGTCAAGTTTAAAAGAAACCTGTTCAAGAAAAATAAGGGAGGACCTGAGGTATGACCGTGGCAGCTGCAAGACCCACTGCAACAGTGACCAGGCCTCGCAACTTCTTCTTGTCTCTCGAAACTTGGTTCTCTAGTTCCTCAATTCGACGCTTCATCCCTGCGACATCTTCGGCTGTCAGACCCTCCGAATCGTCTGTCATTTTCCTCTTTCCTAAAGCAACAGCCTCTAAATCTTCAATCTCACTATCCGCTGTAGTAGTAGTTTGCACTGTCGTGACCTCGGTGACAACGACTTTCTCAATAACCTCCTCTCCCTCTGATAGAGACGCAATCTTGGCGATAGGTGCTTCCAACAGTGGACGCATAAATTGATCAATTCCGTACTCCTTGGCAAGTTCCTTGGCTGTTAAAACAAAAAAAAAAGGTTCAACTTTCATGAACTTTACAACATAACTGTTTTAATCATGCAATTACAATATCGAAAAACATGAATGGAATGCACCCTTACCTTGCGCAACGGTAATCCTACAGAATTACAAAATATAGTATCTCAATGAATTAGCCACATGGCACATGAAATTTTTTTTTTTTTTTTCTCACTTCTCGAGGTCACACAGTCGCTCTAATTTCTGTTGCACACTCCCCCACAGATTTTTCTTTATTCGTTCAGGAACCAGAAATGACTACTCGAGAAATAAAGAAAAAAAAAGGTTTTCCCCGATTGAAAGTCATAACCCATCTGTTTTCTGCGCCCTCTTCTCTCTGTCCCTCTTCATATTCGAATACATGAGAAAGATAAATCCCACCTGGAGGGAGATATTGAATGACTCTACTTACCAGACCCCACTCAGAGCTCCTGACTTCTCCATATGCCCTTGATATTTACGCATAATAAATTGATTTTCCTTGCTATTCATCTTTTCAGAAATAGCAGGGTAGGCGGCGTTGAACATTGATGTAGCATTAACCAGGTCCTGGTCCAGCCTACGCATCACCACAACATAACCATCGACCTTGGGCGCATTAATCCTGAGGACAGAAATGGCTTTGCCTCCAGAAGACTTCACGCGGCCTGCCTTGGGCTTCACAGGAACTGAGTTTGCCTGTGTAGCATTTGCCAAAAGTGGATTGCTGAAAATGGGAAGTGTACGATGTTGATTGGCTCCATCAGAAGTGGCGCCGTTGGCTTTGGCAATGGCCTTTCTAGGGGATGCTGTTGGAGTGACAGGAGTAGACTTTGTAGATTCTTCTGTAAACTCTAACGTCGCAACTGTTTCCTCGACTGAAACAGACGTGGTGGATGTGGTGAAATTCTCGATGTTCTTTTCGAGAACAATTCCTTTAGCGCTAATTTCGGACACGGTGATTTGATTAGACATGGGTGCGATTGTGTAAAGGAAAGTAAAAAAAAGTTGTGAATTTTTTTTTTCGAGCTGAATGAACGAAAAAAAAAAAAAAAAAAAGAAAAAAAAAAAAAAAGCAAACCGTTGACACGCATTCGTACTCAAAATAAAAAAGAGCCAGGAGCTCGTTTCGCTCTTGTCGTTGTGCTCTCTTACTGCATGTGCCTTTTTTGCAGCCAATTAAAATTTAGGAAATGCCATCCTTCATTCTTTCCTTCACTCTCTTTGACTCAGAAATTCCTCCACACTCACAAGCACCCGTGACACAATCAGCATTTTCATTTATACAAATGAGCAACTATACACTTTAACTACGCTTCATTGAAATCAATAAACTATAGTACATATCCGTGGTCGCGCTTTGACTTTTTGCTTGGAAGGATCCCCTGCGCTCCACTCATGCTTTTTTTTTTTTTATTCTATCCCCTGTGGTATTTTTTGAATTAAAACCCAGGAGGAACAATACCAGCCTGCTTCTTCTGCTGCTGTGTTTGTTGACCACTAGGTTGAGAAAGCAACTGTATAAAAATAATAAAAAAAAAAAAACGTTAAGAAGAAGTTGATGATCTTGACCACTGAATATCGAATGAGAGATTTATAGTAGCAAACATGCATAGCATTTCAATAAAAATATATGAGATTAAAAAAAAAAAAAAAAAAAAAAAAGACTTGCCTGACTACCCTGTTGTTGCATTTTCTCATATTCGATCAGCCCTTGCTCGTGTTCAAGCTCAATCATGAGTGGTAAGACAAGAAGCAATGCGCTCGTGGTAAGAACCCAGGCTGAATTGCCCAAGAACTTTGCGCCATACTTGCCCCAAGAATAAATAGACGAACACCTCTCCGAGATCGACTTGCGAGTCTTTGCAGGAATGACATCTTGCAATGCCCAGATTCTGTCCATGATCGACTCAATGTTGTCAACATCGTCCTCGTCCTCATCAGAAGAATAAACAGAGGAAGAGTCGGTATCAGTGTATTCTTCCTCGACGTGATCAAGACCAACTTCTTCCAGTTTAACCATGATTGCTGTCTTTTTTTTTCTTTTTCTTTTTCTTTTTTTTTTTTTTGTAAGGTTGTAATGAGAAGACAAGATTAGGGGGAAAAAAAAGAAAAAAAACTCTCAGATAAAACCCATTATGACTTCATTACGATCGTCGGGACAAAGCGTCTCAGTCTTTCATCTCGGACTGCTTTTTTTCAAGTTGGGAATGATCGACAGTTTATTCAATGTTCATCTAACAGAGCTAATAAGATCGCTTCAATAAATTGCCACTACTTGAGCTATTACTACTCCTAGCTATTGAAGCTGTATTACACGCGTAACTATGTACGCTTACTCTGACTTTTTAGACTTAATAGATCTAAGATAACGCTTACGCTGGCCGATCATGTGAGTATACATCACAAAGAAACCTTTGTTAAAAAAAAAAAAAAAAAGGTTAACAAACAAAGCACTCGATATCAATACATAAAAAAAAAAAAGAAAGGCTCAATGATCATACCTGGAGGGTAAATGCAAAGTATAGCAGCCAAAACATAGTAGTATGCGGGATTGACATTGCTTGCAAAAGGAAGAGCCTGGTAGATCTCAATAGCCTCGCTACCAGCACCAACAATATAAAGGACATAGAAGAAAGTATAACTGAAAAGAATAAAAATATATATAAATAAGCTGAGTTGCTCGGTCCGACAATCCATTGGGTGTGATGTGCAACATTTTGTTGCTCCACCCTTTCAAATCCAATATGCAAGCGTTAAAAATGACACATACCGGCACCAGGTTAACCATGAGGGACCCATGTTGGTGAGATTAAGGGCATAGTAAGCATAGCGGATGCACTCCGTAATGCTCCAGGCGATGGTCATGGTAGTGAAAGCCCAGTGTTGGCGAACCTTTTTTTTTTCATTACAAGTAGAAAATAAGGCTTTTTGTTAGTTGCAACCTTTAGAAAGTAATTGGAACAATCGACTCTAAAGCATGCTTACCTCTGGGATTGGGAACATGGTGCAAATACCCCAGACGAGCAAAAGACGTGAAGCGACCTGCATAGTAGTGGTACCAACAGGCGACTTGACAAACCCAAAGAGAGAATGGAAAACCTCGAGAAGTGCAGCAGTTTGGACCCAGACGAGCTGATCACCCACGGCAGCATAGACTTTGGTGTAATCATTTCCAGTAGCAAGTAGAGCTCTGATAGTTTGGACAAGTACCCAGGACCAACCAGCGAAGGAGGCCCAGTTATAAGCAATCAAATACAGATTGACAACTGGGTTGACAGGTTTAACAGCCTTCACTTTTTTACCCGGAGCTGGTTAAAGTGAAATCAAAAGAATCGGTTAGTGAACTAGCCGATAAGCAAACACTAAAAAAAAAAAAAAACAGGAGACGATGAATCCTATGTGGTCCATAAAGTGGAAGTGATGAAGAACATACTGGTAGCGGGGACTTGCTTGGTTGCGGTAGTCATGAGGAAAAGTGAAGAGAAAGAATGAAAGAGATCAATTCGGTGGGTTTCCCTCTCTACCCCCCAACAACCAATTTATTCAAATCGTCTAAACAATTTGAAATTAAAATTAAAATCATAAACCCATTGGATCAAACACGTCAACAAAAAATCCCCAACTCTTTTATTATCACCATGTCTATGAAGTTCTGATTTCTACCAAGCGATAGAATGGTAGCTGAATAACTTGGGCGGTAGATAGTGGACGTAACCATATAACATCGGGAGTATGAATGCTACATGTTCTGCGATTGATATTTTGTATAAAACACTTGTATGTTTGCCTGCCTGTTTACGACTTCACCAGCCAACGGGAACTCGAGAATATTTTAGACGCGAAGCATGTGTGAAGCGTAAAAGACACGAAAAAAAAAAAAAAAAAAAAAAAAAAAAAGTCACCCTTTCCTGTGAGAAGTTGGTTCCCCTGCTCCTCTCATCGGTCTCGTGTGTCTCTTTGCGTGTATATGTGAATGTGTATGCACCTTTCCTTCTTTCCCTCTTTCTTTCATTCCCAGTTCCTTTCTTCCTACGCGCATCATCTTTCGACATCGCCCAAGGAAGTAGACGACTGCGACGTCCCTTTCCTCTCTTTCCTTTTTACACTTCACCCTCCCCACTCTACTCCTTGCAACAATCAGTAACCAACCATGTACCGGATCACTCCTCAGCTTTCCGAAAGGATCAAGCACTTTGCAACATTTCCTCAAACAGGCGTCTCATTAAGACAGATGGTCATGTTTGGTAAGAGCCACTCCCCCTCCCTTTCGAATACGAAATGCAATTTAAAATAGACATGACTTGCTCAAGCTTTATAACTCCATTATGTTTTCTTAGGTCAAAATCCAACTCAGGGGACATTGTTTAAAGCCAGCCAATTCTTATCAGAGGAACTACCTATCCGTCTTGCCCACAGAGTCAAGGAACTCGAAAACCTTCCTTATAACCTCAGTGATATGCCCTCAATCGTCCGTGTCAAGAACTGGTATGCCCAATCTTTCCAGGTACCATTCTTCATCATCTACAAATAGCTTTTTCATGAACAATACCCTTTAATTTGTTTTCAGAGGCTGGGAAATTTGCGGAACTAACACTTGCCATCTTTTTAAATTTGCTTATTCCATGGATATACAGGACATTGTTGAATTCCCTAACCGTGAGATGTCCTCTTCACTCAAGGATTTGGCCAAAAATATGAATAAGCAGGCAGACATGCAGGCCTTACCAGGGAATTCTCCAAATTTGGCCATGCCCAATGGCAGCAACCAGAACGGCCGTCGAGCAGTTTCGTTATCGCACAGGTAAAGAAAGACTTTTTTTTTTTTTCCTTCTCCTTCCGCATGTCCGTATGATGTGATGTTTGAGAAAGATTAAATTAGTAAAAGCTACATGATCTTATCTGATCTCATGGAAATGGAACCCATTGGACATGGATGGGCAATCTTTTTGTTTTCATCGCTAAAGATATCATAGTGCTATGGACGGAACTGAGTGGCCTGCAGAAATGCATGCATACAACGAAAAGTTTACAAAGATGATTGAAGCCGTAAAGCGTAGACACGATCCTGTCGTCACTACAGTTGGTAAGTAAGGGATACTAAAGATCTATGGATCACAAGTCTATGCCTAAAATGGTCGGTGAGCAAGGCGGGAGGAACTTTACTCAAGCAGTGGCGCAACCTTGTCTTCATTTCGGTCTTTGGTTTTTTAAGGCTATCATATTCAATCGGGCATTGATTTTATTTTATTTTTATTTTTTTTCCTTCTCGAAAAGCTGTCTAATTCTCGTTAATTGCATATCAATCGCTTATAGCTCAAGGAATTCTCGAATTCAAACAGCAAAAAACATCACCTACTGTTGACACGGACGTACAGGCGTTCCTGGATCGATTCTATATGTCTCGTATTGGAATCCGTATGCTGATTGGTATGTTCTTTGATCTCTTACCGCCGACCAGTTGATTGTTAAACAGCAGTAAGGCACCAACACTTCTTTACTATGGTATATATAGGTCAGCATATTGCTCTGAACAAAGGACCATCACGTAAAGATTATGTGGGCATTATTTGTACGAGGACAAACCTTGCGGATATGGCGCAGGAGGCTATCGATAATGCCAAATTCATCTGTGAGGATTACTATGGTTTGTTCCGTGGGCCAGAAGTCCACCTTCATTGCAAGAAGGACCTTGAGTTTATGTATGTTCCTTCCCATTTGAGCCACATGCTCTTTGAACTGCTTAAGAACTCCCTCCGTGCAGTCGTGGAGCAATATGGAACAGAATGCGAGGAATTTCCACCCATTAAACTTATTGTTGCGCAAGGAAAAGAAGTAGGCTGTTTGTCATTTTGAAAAAAAAAGAAAAAATAACAAAAGAAAAAGCAAAAAAAGAAAAGAAAGGAAAAAAAAAAAAAAAAAAAAAAAAAAAAAAGTCTCATGTTTTATTGGTCTTTTTACAACAGGATATTGCGATCAAGATTTCTGATGAAGGAGGTGGGATCCCTAGAAGCGGCGTCCCATTAGTCTGGACATATATGTATACAACTGCACCGTCGCAGCATCTGGATCCAACTTTCGATAAGTCAGACTTCAAGGCCCCTATGGCAGGCTTTGGTTACGGACTTCCTATTAGTCGTCTGTATGCAAGATACTTTGGAGGCGACTTGAAGCTGATTTCTATGGAGGGGTATGCACAAACCTAATGGCCTTTTTTAGGAGATGACTCTCCAATAGTTCTATATTCTTACTACAGTAATGCTAATGAAAACTAACTTTTAATCCGTATACTTTCACTTGATCATCTTTTGGTTTGTTTAGATACGGCACAGATGTCTATTTGCATTTGAACAGAATCTCTAACAGCGATGAGCCATTGCCATAAGCGTGGAATATCTTCTGACTAGGCACTTTTTTTTCGGACTAAATCTCGTTAATAAAAAAATGTATTTTATTATTATAGAATAGTCACAAGTAAACAGTGTGGCTTAACAGAAAGGGTTCTCTGTTGTAGACAGACAAGGGAGCCCGCACCCATTCATGCGCTTGCACTGTCCCTGCTTGTCCATCACTGCAGCCTTCAACCTGAAACTTCAAGTAATATAAAAACAGACAGTCATGCTTCAGAGAGTATCCGTTATTAAGCCAACTCGATTGGTCACCAATGTCAATCGATGTAAGCAATTGAAATGTTGGCACAAGGAGCTTATAAAGATCAGCTCGGAAGCTTTTATTTTTATTTTTCTATTGACGAGAGAATAAAAAGAGAGGGGCAAATTTGTCATGCTAAGTCGACCATAGGAGTGAAGCGCCAGCAAAGACGACTAAAGAGTGGGCTTTAAGAGGCGATATGAAAATGAGGGGAAGATGTAGATGCAAATAGGAACAGAACAGGAAACAGGAACATCATTGGATCGAAAGACATCAGTTCTAAAGGCTATGGCGTCTTTCTACCTCCCAATATAATGTTTAGACATCAATCATGAGGCTCGTGCTTATCTCTCTACTAAACCAACTTCTCAGGAGGATACCGTAAAAGCTAGTGCAGTCTATAAGCGTCTCGGCATTGAACTTTCGGACCCAGAACTTATGACCCAATCTATTACACATAAATCATTTGCTCACGCCACTGTACCCACGAATGAGAGACTTGGGGCCCTAGGTAAGGGATATATACGGCATAAATATTGCTGTACCTCATAAAAATAAATAAACAAAAAAAAAAAAAAAGATCTGTCAGAAGCAAACGAAGGACTCGAAAGAAAGTATGCTAGACCTTGAATAGGTTTGGACTAATACTCATCATTACTGCTATCTCTTTCTTTCTTAGGGCGTACATTTTTGGAGCTTCATGTCACTGAACAGAACTGGGACAAGACTAAGTCTAACGACACGTTGAAAGCATCAGTCTCACATTCACTTAGGATGGACACATTAGCCAAGATTGCACGGTCGATGGGTGTGGATGAAGCAATGCGCTGGAAATCACCGTCGGTAAAGAAGCAACGCAGGATATATCTCATAATTTTGCATCATCTTTTTATTGAACTTTTCCTCCTATTACTTTTTTTTTTTTTTTTTTTTTTTTTTTTTGGTGGTTTTGTGGCGTTTAATTTACTGATTATGATTTATTTCTATTCTGATTTTTTCTATCTTGTCTTTCTTTTTGTTTTTGTTATTTTAGTCAGCACCAGGGGCAAAAGTCGGAGAAACTACAGTCTTGGCGCAAACGATGGAAGCCATTGTCGGGGCAGTATACCACGACCAGGGATCAAAGGCAGCAAGAGAGTTTGTGTCGAAACACATTTATACTTATTAGAAAGTGAAAGGAGGATAAGGGCAAGGCAGGGGGAGAGGTAATCGAATCGAGTAAAGGATTAAAAAAAAAAAAAAAAAAAAAAAAAAAAACTGGCGTGATTTTGATTTCCAAATATTTTAGACATTAAACAAGAATTATTAAAATTTGGCGTAGAGCAAACTTTTTCAGCTGAACATTGAACTCAAAAGTAGGACGTATGCGCTGCATGGCGTAAAATAAACATTATAGTCGCGCCATGTCGCATTATAGGGCTATATACTGAGAATGTGCATCCTATCCGATCCACGGATGGTGCCATATGTAAACTAGGGAGAAGGACAAGGGGAAAGTGAGGGAATATGAAGAGATGTTTATATCCATTATTCATCGTTTCGACAGACGCGTCTATAGTCACTTTAGGATATAGAAAAAGACGTGAATAAGCCATTTTGAGGGTCATCAGAATTATTAACAAAAAAAATTTGATGGATCTCGCCGCCTCTCTTGCTTGGATGCATGTATTGCAACCGTGGAATACACGATTAGAAATGATGTTTACTGCTCTCAACTTTTTTATCGGATGACTCCCTCTTTTTCTTTCTCCACATTTGCCACATTTGCTTGTGTCCAGAAAGACATTGAGTAATGGTACGAAAGAGAGACGGGGGGAAAGCTGATTACTGATGAATATGCGAGAAAGCAGATTCAGATTAATTGCCTCCACAACTTGAACAGAGCTATAGTATAGTAATGAGTGATGACTCTGCTTCATTTTTTATTTTACTTCTTTTCTCTTTTTTTTTAAATATTCGCTTTTATCAACTTTGCCATCTATACTGACGTCCCTGCATCATGGAGGGGGAGGCTGAAGTCATCTGTGGCTCTCTGTCAGGATCCCTGGGAAGCACGAAACTATAAAATGCACGCAAATGCCACAAACTATGCTCAGCATGGTGCAAGCGCTGCTCTCGCTGCTGTCAAGACGTGTGTGTCTTGTGGTTGATGCATGTATGGTGTGGAGCATAGATAACAGGAAACGCAAGCATGTGTTGAGAGCCATTGAATTTCATTTGATTCTGCCATGGCCTGAACTTTGGGACTTTGGAATGTTTGTATTTCAATGGCTATTGTTTTTGTTTGTACTCTCTGTCGACTTCCCTTTGTAACAAAAGCTAAATTAGTGAGAATGCAACATGCAAATCAGATATCTCCAAAACTCTGTGCTGATGCTTGGACCCCATCTCCTACTCCAGAGCGGTGTAGATCCCACCTCCCATTTTTCACAAACACTACAACGCAATATCGTACAAATCACAAAACAGGCTTTCACGTTCGTTTCTTTGTATAGACACACAGATACAAAGAGTCAAGTTGCTGCTAAACAGTATAAAAACGAGGCAATGTTCCAACCGGATTTCTACTTTCCTCAGATCTTTACATCTCTCAGCCTCGCTTCCCTACATTCATCTTCATCCCCCTTTTATCCACTCCTTTCTGCCCCTACTCTGGTACAATCATGAAGCTCTCTTTGAAAGCTGTCGTCGCAGTAAGCGCACTCTTGGCCACAGCTGCCGTCGCCGCCCCAATCGAGAAACGTGATGCCACTTCTGATCGCATTGCCGCGTGCTTTGTTGGGTATTTACCCCCTTTTATCTGAACTAATCCGTCGCGAAAGCTTACTTTGTGTCTCATCGGAACAAACGCTCATGATCCTATCTTTTCTCGATCATTCAACATAGCCTTCTCCTTACTGGAGCCTGGCCAGGATCCTGTCAAGCAGCCGTTGCTGTATGCCCTTTTATGATTTGCGACTATTTTACTTGTCATTACCTAGCTTTATTCCTCTCGAAATACGTACAACTAACACGGGATGCATATATATATATATATATTTTTTTTTTAAAAAAATGTATTAGGTGGATATGGGTTTGATTAAAAGCATTGAGGTCAATCAAATGTCTATGGATTTCACACCATCTAACCCATGGGCACCTACTACGTCCTCCAGCAGCATTGTCGCCACAATGCTTGGTATCCCTGGTATTTCTCTCCCTATTACCTCTATCCGCCAGCACATTATTATCGTTGTATGTGTGTTTTATTTTTTATTTTTATTTTTATTTTTTTTTATTTTTTCCCTCTTATTGCCGCTATAAAATTTGCTCTAAATGTTTTTTTTTTTTTTTTTTTGTGCCATTGCTAGGACAATGGTGTTGAGATTGGCAACATCGAAACCCCATGGTCCCCTGCCAGCGTCAGTGGCTCTAAGCTGACGAGCTCCTTCGCTTCCTCAACCCTGAATGTTTTCTCATCGTCACACGCGGCCTTCTCGGGCTTTATTAGCTCCCTGTCTACCAAGGCGTCCCATCCCGTGACACTCAAAGGATCCGTGGATGCTCAAATGAACTTGGGTCCCCTTGGCAAAAGAACTATTTCAGGCATTGGCTTCAAGGCAACTGTCCCATTCTTAGGCCTCGATAACTTGAAGCAGGTCAAGTACGTCTACATGGTTGATACAGATATGGCGACCCAGCCTGGCTTCATGCGTTTGTCCTCCATCATCAACATCGTAAACCCCAGCAAGCTGACCTTGTCACTCGGTGACGTTGGATTCAGTACTTCCTATAAAGGCCAACCTGCTGGTATTTCAACCGTCAGCGGCTTGACTTTGAAACCTGGTGACAATTATTTGCTCTCGCTCACCTCCTTGGATACAAAACTTTCCGCTGCTCAGCAACTTATGCTTGATCTCCCCAATGCTGATGTCCCACTCACTTTGACAGGTTATGCATCATCTTCTCAGA
The DNA here is from genome assembly GCF_002105155.1 of Lobosporangium transversale. Classification (NCBI taxonomy): domain Eukaryota; kingdom Fungi; phylum Mortierellomycota; class Mortierellomycetes; order Mortierellales; family Mortierellaceae; genus Lobosporangium; species Lobosporangium transversale. Next base: position 109,321 of record NW_019029037.1, on the reverse strand, counting down.
ACCCTGCTCTCAATGCGGGCTTGGCTACTGTGTCGAGCCAGATGGTCGTGCCTCAGAACTTCCAAGGTTTAACCATGTCGCAACCACCCCATAAGGACTGGTCTCTGAAGACGCTCCCAAACACTAACACTGATGGTGTGGTCCAAGTCACTGCCACCTTCCAGTCACCCTACTATGGACTCCCTCTGGAATTCAAGGATGCTCAAACTGTAGGTTATGATAGCATGGCAATAATCGGCAGCGCCGCCGGTATCAGTGGAGTCAACCTGTTCCGTTTCATGGACAATTTGACCTTCTCAGTCTCAGGTACTGGCTCGACTACAATTTCATTCAATGTAGGCCTTGTCACTGATTTTGGTGCCGGTTCTAAAGCTCAGTGGACTGATATTGTGAACTATGCTAAGGCCAATGGACACCTCCCCATCCAATTCGACTGGATTGCCGGCATTGTCCTCAACAACGACAGCACCTATCGCTACGTTGACTGGGGCAGCATCGGTACTGGCTTGGGTGATGTCAACATTGCCGTCGGTCGTGACTTTGAATCTATCCTTGGTGCCTTCCCTTAAATACAAATGTAGTCAAAGATGTTGGATAAAGAACGAAAGAAGCCCAAAATATATATCTATCTATCAGCAATAAATAGTAAAACGACCTGTTTCATAAAACTACTCCTGCCAGCTTCTTATTTTGTTTATTTTGTTGCTTTTCAGTACATCTTTGTTAAAGCTTTATGCTGATTTGACTATCGATGACAAAGATTGAGAAGGGCCACGCCAAAAAAGAACGCGGTTCATACCTTCAAAATTTAACCATGTCGTTTCGATATTAGGATGGAGCATCGATAGCCAAGCTACAAAATCATCATAAGATGTCACTGGGCGGGTCAAACGTCTGTAGGTATCACTTTGGCCTTCGTCTTCATTCTTTGTCCGCTCAGTGCGAAGAGAAGGCGTATCTGCATCTATTGGAGGCTCGGGTAGCCGACGATGAGGATTATCACGTCCAAAGACACAACAAGGGATAACCGCAAAAGGTTTACCAAGCTTGAGCGCTACTCTTACGATCGGCTCTGTTGCCTGATCAGGATGGAGGCCAATCATGATGGAGGCTTCCGTGACCAGCTGCTGGTGAGTCTCCAGGAATTCGTCGTTTAACATCGCTTGAATCCGTGAAGGCTCTGTCAACTGAAGAGGAGGATATACTAATGTGGTAGGAATGAAGTCACCTAAGTTCTCTAGGGCTTTCCCGCCGTCTGGCTCCTTCTCGTCCGCATCGTTGTTTTCGTCTTCAAGTATTTCTTTCTTGGTCCTAACTACCTTAGAACCTGACACATCTTTCTCTGTTACCGTTGATTCAGCTCCTGTGATATGTTGCTGTTGCTGTTGTTGTAATGGTGATGTTGGCGACATAGACGGTATGCTATTTGCCTTAAAATTTTCCAACCACTTGCGCTGCCATTTGCGCATTCCTTTCCCTCGTCGAGGCTCAACGATAGTGGACTTGATGCCTTGTCTCGTTTGGAGTTCCCAGGATAAATCGCCTCTGCCTCCAGCAATGTCCAGTACACCAGTTCCAGAGTTCAAAAATTCACGAGAAAAAGTCTTGATGAGCCAGTGAGCAAAATACAACGCTCTTTCGCGATGTTGGTTTTTGGTTGTTTTTTGATGCGGATCAGAGATATGATGCGAGATCTGACGTTTAGCTTGGATGCGCTGTTTGTAGTAGTAAACGTTATTTTCTCAGCGGATATGTCAGTAAAAAATTAATAAAAAAAAATTCACTAGTCTACGATTATTATTATTTTTTACCTCTTCAACCCATCTCCGTCGCTCAGCTTTGAGTTTCACTGGATTGGTCTCATGCCAGAATAAGCACTGTTCCTTATTGCATTTGCCAGAATTGAGCCAGAATTTACAATGTGGCTGTGATTCATCACCCCTTTGTTGCTGTTTTTCCACTGTCTCTCCAGCTGCACCTTTGGGCCGAGATGCCTTCATATCTCGCTCTCTCAATAATTCATCCCCCTTTCGCTTCCGTCCTTCTTGTTCTAAAGCACTTGAACTACTGCTATTTTCACGGTGACCACTGTCTTTAACATTAGATGACGATGAGGGCGGTGAACCAGAGATCGGCTCGAATGACATGCTGCCTTGCCAAAGCTCTAATACCTCAAATTCTAAGCAATGTAAAATTGCAGACCACTTCTTTTTCCATCCATCGTGCGCCTCCCGACTGTCTTGTGCATGAGTACTATCATTCATATTATTGTGATGTCTTCCTGAAAGCTCAATATCACCAATGACTCTGACAACTGATCCTAACTGAACTCTACGCCATAAATCGTCCAGTCCTTTCAACGAGTGGACAGGAAAGCGTGCAATCACTTCCATTCTGATACGGCCTTTGCTGTCGCTGCGATAATGATCCACAACTTCAATATCCTCCCATTCGCTCAGGGCGAATCCATCTGTTTTCGAATCACTTGATGCTGTCGTTTCACCTGCTACAATATCTAATTTTCTTGACGTTGGAGACTGCTCTGGTTCGTTGGCCATGATATCTATGATCGGATCGTCATTCTCTTGGCCTTCTTTCTTATTTCCATTCAGGTCTACAGTCTTTTCTTTACGACGTACTAATGATACATCCAAGAAAAATAGCTTTCGTGAGAGCTTTCTCTTGTGGATAACCCGAGCTTCCAAATAGTATTTCGGTTGTGGTTCAAAGGCCAGTTTAGTAAATGTTTTTTTGTCGTGAGTGCTATTACTCGGAACTACTATCAATTCATCTTTATTTTGTGATGTTGAATGAGGATCCTGTTCACCATGCTCGCTGGTTGTTGATGTCTCCGCTTGCATCAGCATCTCGAGGAGCGCTGGATCGATTTTGATTGGACCTTCAGTAGGCATAGTGGAATAGAAGCACAAGAACAAAAAAAAAAAAAAAAAAAAATAGAATTAGTAAAATAATAATAGCTTATTTGCCTGGTATTTTCTTGGTTGGTGCTTCTAATCTATTGATATCCATAGCGAGAAACGATAGTCTCCTTCACTATTGGCCCTATAGGGCTTCGTTCCACGCTTAGGTCTTCTTTTTTAGTACATTGCAACTGAATACACAAAAGAACAATATATACTTCTATTTTTTAGCATTCTCTATCGCACATTTCAAAGCAAGGGCGTGAACTATAAAACTAACATGGATGATGGAGGTTAATGTCTGTTTCGCCTAGCGTTCGGTCGTTCTTTCGAGGTCGTTCCACGCGCATTCCGTGAGACTCATCACCTCTAGACCATAGAGCAAGCCCCATCACCCAACTTCTTCCCTCGAGGTATTGGCTCAATTTTGGAGTAGTAAACTTGCCCTTTCGCAGGGAATTGAGCCGAAAACCTTCAGTTGTTAGTCTGGAAGCCTTTTTTTTTTTTTTTTTTTTTTTTTTTTTGATAACAAGGACCCACGAGGTCATGTAGGATTTATTTTGATGTTAGCTCTATAAATGGGTTGCCCCATTACTGGGGTCGCAAATAAAGCGGTATCCAATAATCGGCCGAAGCCGCATCGTTATACTGCCACAGTACTACATCCTGTTCATAAACCACGTCAGCATTGAGTAGACTTCCTTGGTCCCAGAGGACCTGTGGCACGGCTCTACTCCCTACTTGGCCTGTTGTGCGCGAAGGTCATCCTTTAGCCGCTGTCCTCAATCATCAAAAATTTACAGCTTTCCAGGCGCTCCATAATCGCCAATTCCACCTGCTGCCGGTAGCTTGCCACCACTCGCCGGTCTGCCTCAGTCCTGATCGCCTTCACATCTGCTGTTCGTCGTTGTCCCTGGTGAGAGCCAAAGAATTCACCTCTGCTACGTCTGTGCCTCCCAACACAGTTGCGTCCCCTGGCGCGTTTGCTCACAGAGGTGATACCATTTTCTCTTTCCCAGTTGACGGTGACTTTGCAGCGTCTGTTCCAGATTTCAGTCCTGCCGAGTTCCTCGATTGACTTGACAAAGCGGCAAACAATGTACCTTGAGATCGATGCTGTGGTTCTGAAGATCGTCTTCCATTTTTGTATCAGTTCCTTCGGCACCAAACCGTGGTACAAGTCTTGGACAGTCCAGTGGGCATCCTCACCCTCGTTCCTCCGTCCCATATCCACATCTTCCTCACCAAACAGAGTGCTCGCATGTCGAATCTCTCTGACGCCCTTGAACATCGCTTCCAAAGAGCCCCAAATCACGTTGTCGGCTACAGGTGTAAACGAGGGGCCTCCTTTATTCAGGTTTGGCTCCTGTGTTTTCCCTTGTTTGTCTTCCCAGAGTTTCTTCTCCTTCACTAATGCTCTTTTGCCATCCTTCGTGATGAGTTCTATGGCCTGCTTCCAACCTTTCAATTGCTCGTCCAGTGTCATGGGACATCGCCAGAGGTGTTCTATGTCCTCCTGCTCCTGTTCACACATCCTGCAGATGTCAGTCTCATACAGGTCCGGTCGCCACTGCCTCATATAAGTGAGTGTAGGAAGCATACCATGGACCTTCTTTATTCTGTGCGCTCTCTTGTGACAATCTGCTGGGCTGGTGAAGAGGCCTCTAGGCGTGTTGCCATCGTGAAGAATATGCAGGCTTGCTTTCCATTCTACTTCTCGCCAGTCTGCAATATAATTCCTGACTCTGTTCTGAGACGCCCACAAGTAATGTGTTCTCACTGCTGATTGGAGTTTTAGCAGGTGTCTAAGATCATCCTCCACCACCTCGTTCTCGAAAATAGCGTGGCAGCGCAGATCGTTGTGTTCCAGTACTTTGATTGTCCACATTTCGCTAAAATGAGCATCTTTGGCGGCTTGGTCTGCCCTTATATTGCCTCTATTCCCAGCATGGCCCTTGACCCATTTCACAGTTACCTTCCCGCCCTGCTTAAAGAGCGCTCTCGAAATGGCTGCCCACCACACTGCGTACTTGGATCGCAATCGCTGCCGTTCAGTGCTTGCTTCTCGCTTTTGAGCAAGGTCCTTGAACTGAACCACTACCGCCATGTTGTCTATGTAGACAGTCGTTGGAACGTTACGGGGACTGACTAGAATGGCTGCGTACAGTCCTACTAGCTCTGCCTTGGTGGATGAAGCATACCCATCGACTCTACCTGAAACTACATTTGAGAAGCTTTCTGGGCCTATCTGAGCCACCACCCCGAAAGCCATCCGCGCCGCCCTTCTTCCTGCCTCTTCAAGGGACCCATCGGAGTAAAGTGTTAGCTGACTCATCGTTGATAGTTTCTCTCTTTGACGCAGTATATTGTCCATGTCAACCTGTGGGATCTCTACACCTAGGCACTCAGAGGAGCCAAACCACCGATGATGACCCTCTGGGATTTTATTATTCCTTGTTCTTGAGGAGTCCATCTCTTCTTGCGCTTTCGTCCTGAGCCTCCTATCGAGAGCTTGTTCATCGAGTTCATGGCGTCCACGTATCTTGTTTCGCTCTTGTGCTCTACGTCTTGCTCGGTTGAAAGCCGCTCGTCGTCGCTGTTCTCTTCTTCCTTGTTCATCGAGCCTTTGAAACCTAGCCTGTAACCGTAGGCGTTCTTGACGGCGAGCTCTTTCGATAGCCTTCGAGTGTGCGGCTTCTTGCTTGGCTTGCACCCACTGTTCACGTCGCCACACTCTCCTTCTCTCCACCTCTTCTTTTTTCCTCTCTTGCTCTATTTTTCTTAGCAACCATTGCTCCCTCTTCCCTCTTTCCAAACGGTCGCGAAATTGTAACATTTTCCTTCCTTGAGGATCTTTCCACAGCCTATGCCTCTCGTTAGCTTCGCGCTCTTTTTCTCTCAAACGCTCTCTTTTTTCAAAATTTTCTCGCAAGTATTCTTTTTGGAGTTCGCGATCAGACTCAGTGTATCCTTCATACTCCTGCATACCCTCTTGTATGTAACACTGTGCTCTTCTTTCTCTTTCCTCCCGCTGTTCTACACTTAGGGGATCAAGTGGCTCTCTGGGGTCTTCTTCCACGTCACTGAGGTAACTTATATATCCAACGTCATCATCCTCATCATCCTCAGTGGGCTGCTCCTCCAACATATTGTCTTCTGTGAGTAGTTCATCTGCTCTCTCATTGTTTTCAGCCTCATTTAGCTGTTGGAGCTCCCTTAAATCTCTCTCTTCCTCTTCGTCTAGTCTCTGAAGAATGTTCTTTTTGTCTCTACACCATACTTCGATAAAGTTGTGTGTGTAAAGGGACTCATGAAGGGCATTTTGAACATTGTGGAACCATGCTGGAGATGCCTTTGGGTCTCTCCTTTTCGTACGTACCTCATTCCAGGATTTGAGTGACGAATCCTCGTCTAGAGTTTGCTCAGCATAATATATTCCTCTTGCTGCTAATTCCCGCACAGGCTGGTCATCCACAATGCCATGAAGCATGTCTGCTATATTGAGAGCATTTCCAGGGAGCCCAAAATCGTTTGCTAGTTGCAAGTCAAACTTCACTTGTCGATCGGCCATTAGTTTACAGACGCTTGATGCGAAGTTGTGTTTGTATGCTTTTATTTTGTGTGGCTCTGCAGTTGGGAGCTTGCTCGTCCTAAGGCGCTTCTGGAGGGCAATGAGACGTGCTCTACAGATACGTCCCATCAACCCATTGTCATTTAGGCGTAGGAACAGGGTTGATATCTGCTCCTCTGTCTGTGCGTCTTCTAAGTTTTTAATTGCATAGAATCTAGGGTGATGCATTATGCTGTTGGGTGTGGTTGACGGCATACGTGCTTTGCTCTTACATAGCTTCATATACTTACCTGTCATTCGTCTCACAAAAGAAGGGGGAAGTATCTGTGCCGAAATCCTATAAAGCACCTTGGGTATGAGGACGTTATTGATGAGATATGCTGTCTGTTTGTCGGTTACTGCTTTTGAGGAGAGAATACTACACATTGACGTGACTTCTCTTTCTACAATGTTCTCTGTTGTCTTCACCGACCCTCTGGCTGTTACCCAGACACCTAGTATCCGGACAGGGTCATCTTTGCCCAGCGGGCGGATTTCTTCTGCCGGTGTACCAAAATGGAGATTACTGTTATCGTTGAGCTTGCTGTTTAGTGTTAGCACCTGCGTCTTTTTCGCATTGATTTCGACCCCGTTAAGAACAAAAAAGGACGTGGCGACATCTAGTATATCCTGTACATGTTGCTTGGAGTCAGATATCCATGTCGTGTCGTCCACAAAAGCCAGACATGCGAGCTGAGGTGTATCTGGAGGGCCCTCTATTCTGTATCCCTTCATGTGGTCCATAACTTCACATAGTAGTGGATCATAAGCTATTCGCCAGAGTAAAGGGCACTCTACGCCTCCTTGATCCAGACCGCATTCTGGGCGGTACTCTTTCGTAAGCCCGTATTCTGTAATAACTCTATTGACCTTGGTAACAGCGATGTTCTCACACAACCTGATAAATGCCTCTGGAACTCGTAAGCGACGTAGTCCTCTGGACAACATACCATCGGAAGCACAATTGACCGAATCAAAACACCTTTTCATATCTTGGAACACTATCCATTGCTCCTTGCGAAACTCTCTAGCATCTTCCATTGCTGCTTGGAGGATATGAATTGGGTCCTTTGTCGTCGTTCCTTTTAAGACAGAAAAGTTAGGCCCCCGCAAGATGTTATGACGCCGCATCATTTCACTAAGTCTATTGGTTAGAACTGTGAACATGATTTTTCTTGCATGTTCTAGAAGCGCAATCGGCCTGACTTCCGCCATGCTTCCTGACCATTCTGCTGCCTTTGGGATGCAATACAATAGTCCAGTTTTCCAATCCTTTGGTATTGTTTCTTGGACTATTGTGGCACCAACAATCTGGAAAAGAATGTTATGTCCGACTTGGCCTTGATGTTGAAATAAATCGTTCGTGGTGCCTGATACTCCTGGTGCTTTGTTCTTTGGTGTCTCTTGGATCACTACCATAAATTCCTCCCATGAAGGTGGGCTCATGAGCCCATCATACCATTCTTCCTTGATCCTTTCGTGTGGTGCGTATTGTCTTTCCCAGCGTGTTCCTTGTTCCAGAGGTTTTGCAGGCCTGGGACCGTGCCACTTTTGAAACCATTCTCTGACGTGCCTTTTAATACCTTCTGGCTCAAGAATGTTGAAAGTGTCACCGTCCTCCTGTACTTGAATCCTGTCCAGTATGACTCTTCCATGTCCTCTACCTAACAACTTATCAATCATCCGACCTGTCGCCGTAAGCAGCTGTCCGCATCTCTGTTCAATCCACTCTGTCATCTTCGATGCTTTTTCTAAACGCCTCTCTGTCTGCATCTCCGATATTGCCTGTACCCATCTTTTCTTGATACCCTTGCTCCATGTCTCCCATTCTTCTTCATCTGCGTTCCACCCAGGCACCTCGCCTAGATCCTCCATTCCTCTTTCCGTTTCTTCCCTCATCCATTTCGCGTGGTTGTTGAATTTGATCCGCTCCGCCTCTAGATATTCTCTTGCACTATCCTCTAGATCGGTTCGTCTTCTCCGTCTAATTGCCACCGTTGCTTGCTTGATCTTGCTTAGGTCCCGCACTAAGTGTAAGATCGAGAGTTCTGCTTGAGGTTTCACCCCTGATCTACCTACTGTTTTACCTGGTAGGGTCGCTTTTGCACAGCGAAGCACTGTTTTTGAGTACCAGCGCCACGCTTGTTCCACCTTTACCTTCTCTAATTCTTCTGGAGTTATTCTGCCTTCATTTTGGTTCTCATATTTGAGTCCAAGATTCCTCATTTTCTCCTGATCGTCGAGAGCCATGTTTAAGGCATTTTCAAAATCATCCCACTGTGTCTTGTTAATGTCTCGAAATTGAAAGCGGAAGCCTTTGGGTTTCTTGTACTTAAGAGGATCTGCCTTGTGGATGAGTGCTTGGATTGTGATATTGGCCGTCACCATTTTATGGTCCGACGAGACTCCATCAACCGAACTGTGATCAACATACACAAGCTTGCCCACCAACAAGCTATCTGTAAAGATCATGTCAATTCGGCTGACACCTTGGCATGTAAAGTCTTGTGTTGTTGGGTGTAACGCCCTGTAGGTGTCGTAGAATTGCTCTGTTTGTAGCCATTTTAGGATATCGGTTTCTGGATTGGTGCTGGTCCTTGTGCAGTTTTTTCTGTCAATCCTGGGATTGCATACCCCATTGAAATCTCCCATAATAATTACCTCCCTGCGTTCTGCTCTTGCACTAATACATTCTCCTTTGAGCCACTCGCTTAATTCTCTGCGCTGCTTTTCCTTTTCACGATTCGTTCTATCTTCACTGGGTACATAACAATTAATCACCCGAAGCTTTAATTGTCCTTTGAAATTAAAATCTCTAGACTGCCCTCTGCTTCCACATGAGGATATTCTCCCAGCATGTACCCATAGCCACTTGTGGATAATGAGGCCGACTCCCGTACCTCGCGTTTTCCCTTCCTCACCTGTTAACCACCAAAATTTATAACTTTCTTGTTTTATATAGTCTGCTGCTATTTTCGCACCATGATTCATATTTGTCTCTTGTAACGCAATAACATCATACTCTTCTGACTCTCCCCAATGACAAAGTGTTTCCAATTTTCCAGCTGTTAAAATTCCCTGTGTATTGAAGGTTCCTAACTTCAATCTATCATTCTTTCCATCTCTATTTACTGTCCTACATGTTACTATGTTAGGCGTATTACTCATTTAAGGAAGGTTTTGAGGATTGTCCAATTATCACTACAGGCTTTGATGGCAATGGTACTGTTTTTTCAGCAGCCCTGGGTGGGCCCATTAGCGCCATAATAGCGGCCAAAGTCTCGTTCGTGTCTGGGATAGCTAGTCCACTGGAGTTCTGGCCTTTCTTTGACTTCATCGCGCTGCGACTTGTGTCTGCGCTCAGACCGACTGCCATTAGCTGTTCCTTAGGGACAGTGATGCCCATATTCTTTGAGAGCATTTGAATCACTATAGACATCAACATCTGATTGGTCTGCGCAAGCTGTAATTGCTCCTGTTGCATTCTAACGATAGTCTCTTGAAGCTGTCCAATCTTCTTTTCCAATACATTTTGCATAGCTTTATTTTGTCCATTATGCTGCTGTCCAGGCTGTTGTTGCTTATTTTGTTGTGGTCCGCTGTTTTGTCCATTCTGCAGTCCATTTTGCGGTCCATTTTGCGGTCCATTTTGCAATTCGCTTTGTCTCTGTGTCTGTTCTCCATTTTGGCTGCTACTTCCAATGATCTGTGCAAATGTACGGTTAGCCGTGACCTTAAGCGCTCCACCTCTTTGGTACTCTTTCACTGCCTGGATGTGGGCCTTAGTCTTCATTCTTTCAATGTAAATTGTGCACACCCTTTGAATATGGCCTAGTTCACCGCACTCTCTACATCTTTTGTCTTCTTTATCTCCCCACATAGTTTCTTTCCCACCTACTTTAATGGAAATCTCCATGCAGCTAACCATGTCTGCTTCTGATGAGAAATAAACGAATGCTTCACGTAACGTCTTTGTGTATTTACCCTCTTTCGAGAAAATCCTTGGGATAATTAAAAACTCAGCCTTATTTTCGCCCAGGATCTCTTTCAAGTCCAAAGGCGTTGTTCCCATAGGGAGTTGAGACAGCTTTGCGACATAACGCAGTTCCCACACTACTTTCTCCTTTCCAATTGTACTTAAACGAGCAAGATCTCTACCAACGAAAACCCACTTTTTCTTTTCCGCTTGGATTTTCTTTACACTCTCCTCTTGTCTAAAGAGAACTCTTGCCACAATTTTGATACCATTTTTGCATGGACGAGTTACAATTTTTTCCACTTCGCCAAACTGAGCCATCGCTGATTTGATCCTGAAATCATCAGTCCTGGGATGAAGACCGTAAATTTCAACTGATCTATCCTGTTCTGTGATGCGTTGGTCCTGATCGACTCTGGTGAAGATAGGCTGCTCCGAAGATGTTCCGTTTTCTTCGTCTTCTTTATGGTGAGTGAGTTCCAGCAGGTTCTCTAGGTCACCCAGCGTTTCAACGGCGACGCGAAAAACTTTTTGTCCGTCCTTATTCTTGATACGGGTTGGTCCCTCCGTGCAGTGGATGCCTTGGTGAATGAGGATCTGCTGGAGTTCATCTCTTTTCATAGCGTAGGTGTCGCCATAGATCAGATCCACAGGAGCCGTGGCCACGAAAAACCTTTCCTTAGTTCTTTGAACTTCGATCCACTCTGTTTCGTCATCCATTTCTTCGTCGTCTTCGTCAATTGCTGTCTCGGTAGCAGCGCGCTCTTGATCAACTTGCATTTGTTTTAGTCCCTTTTTGGGATTATAAGAACAGCGTTGAGTGGAATTCATTGCAATTGGGGTGGTAGCCCCAATACTTTGGCTTGGTTTTTGCGCGTCTTGGCCGTCAAGGGGAAGTTTTTGTTTTTTGAAATTGTTCATTCTGCTTGATTCTCCATCATCTTGTCGATGATGGAGTTGAATTTTTTCAGCCCCAGACATCTTGGGTTGATAAATACTTTTGCACTCTTGTGCGCTAACGTAGGGTGTGTAAGGGGTGTTAAGAGAGGGGCAGTGTTAATGTAGCGTCCGACTTGATGGATCGGAGAAGAGTTTTTTGCCTTTTTTTTTTTTTTTTTTTTTTTTTTTTTGATAGCTGAAAAGGTCGTTGTAGTCTGGAAGCTTTGAGTTCGATCACCTACTTTATCAAATTTTGATTGCTCTTAGTATCATGTGAGTTAGCTCACGTGACTGTAGATAATTTATCTAGTATTAAATCCAATGCCTCCGGCAAGGAAGGTTTCGTGTTGTAATTGGTTAGCAATCAAGACTCTGAATCTTGCAATCCGAGTTCGAGTCTCGGCGAGACCTCTTTTTGAATGTTGATCATATTTTTTTTACCCAAGTGACAAGTGATAAACACCAACAATGGTACTATTTTTTCTTTAAAAATTTGATGAATAGATAGACTATGTATATATATATATATATAATATTAATACATATATTTTATATAAGGAGCTCAATGATATTTGTATAATATATACGTATTATATATATATAAATATAAATAAATATATATATTTGTCTATATTTTTTTTTTTGCTGTGCATTATATGGAAGAACAAAAAAAAAAAAAAAAAAGAAAGTGTGCTCTCCCCCCCCATTCTCCTTTTCTTTTGCTCTCAGACTGATATACATGACATGTGTTCATGCATGCAATGAATAGCTATCCATGGAAAGTGGTCGCAGAACAGTACACCATATTAATAGAATCGATTATGTTACTGATAAAATTGTACCTGAACTAAAAGACTAAAAGGAGAATAGGGGAAAAGAACATGTCTTTGCGTTGCATTGTAGATCCACAAATTCGAGTAATTAAATGAGCTCAGTAACAAAAAAAGAAAGAAAAGAAAGTGGGGGGGGAGATAGGGATATATTTGTGTATACATTTATATATATTTATATTTATATCTCTTGTTTGACCAGGGTAGGGAACCAAAGGTTCATGTACAAGGTATACTTTTGAGGGCAAAGAAGGGATGTGTTAGTTCAGACACTACAATTACCACCTCTGTTTTCTTTTTTGGACATTGAAAGATGTAAAGAGATGAATGTACGTTATGTATACAGTATACATGTTCAAAGATAACACAACGTTGATAACCCTGTGTGTTTCGTTGGATGAGTTGATCCGGACAGAACACAGAGATTTTCTTCAATGTCAAACTATGAAAGAAAAAAAAAAAATCCCTCACTCTTCTTTCACAAGGGTTCAAAACAATAAACAAAATGACATGACATATGACATGTCTGTGGCTGGCTTCTAGTGTGGAACTGTAACTGAAAAGGTCTTTAAGCTTGTCCATGATAATTCAATGATGGTAAGGTAAAGAAGAAAGAAGAGAATGCACATGTGTATGTTGTACATGTATATCATGTATATGCTTGAGTGCATCGATCAGTCTAGCCTGCCTTGATTGTGGCCCCTACTTTGTGTAATCTTATCCACGTTTTCGGTGTTTGCTCTTTGAACATGCCACAAACAAACAAAAAAAAAAAAAAAACTAAACGCCGATAAAAAAAAAAATCCCTCACAGGACTCACAGACAGAAAATGCTCCGTGCTTTTTTTTTTATCTTTTTCATTTATATATGCTTCTTTCCTTCCTTCCTTCTTTCTTTTCTTTTGCTCATTCTCTTCTTCATCTCTCTTCGATCCTCTCTCCTCTCTCTTTTTCTTCCTTCTTCATCTGCTTGTCCGTCCATTTATTCTGCTCTTATTAGCAATCACCTAAAAGCGACTCAAACCTCAACTCCCAAAAAAAAAAATTCATCATATTCTCCACACATTCACATCCTCGGTTTAGCATGTTGGGTCGCAAGGAATAACATTACGCCCCCTTTTTTCTCTCTTTCTCTGTCTTTCTCGTTTCTATCGCTATTGCTGATCCATTCGATCTGTTCAGCAAGGCATTAAAAGAAATAAGAAAATTATTCTTACAAAAAAAACCTTTATAGCCAACTGTATCAACAATTTTTTTTTGTTCTCTTTTGTATCACATCCTATTTTTATTGCTTTTTTTTTTTTTTTGCTTTGCCCATTTATCTTTGTACATTTATTTAGCCATAGTCTTCTTGCTACATTAGAAAGAACAAACTCCTTTTGTACTGTACACTATTATATTCTTATATTCTTCATCTCCATTCAAAAAAAAAAACATCCTATCATGGTCACTTTCTCCACTGATTATTGGGCCCCTGCCATGGAGTCCAACGTTCGACGACGTCAAGACATGATCAAAGATTCAAAGAGTCATTCGCTTCATAATGACGACCACTGGAACACTCTCCGTCAAGTCCCAACAGTCGACTCCTCCTCTGTTTCTTCCGCCTCCTCCTCTGAATCTCAGGTGGCTGCATTAAAGAAAGCCTCGTATCTCCGACCTCCGCCTATGGCCATCACCAACAAGAAACAAACCCTAATTCACAAGATCTTCCACCATGAACCCAAGTCTGCCTCAATTAGCCCCCCTACCTCTCCCATCTTCATCAATAGCCCTAACCCAGAGCAGGACCCTTACCTTTCGAACCCTGTCACCCCCTCGCTAGAAAAGAAAACCATCTTCAACTTTGCAAACGTCCTCGGACGTGCCTCCTCCTTCACAGGACTCAACAGTAGCAGCGATCGTCATAGCGAGAGTAAAAAACCCGAGTGTACCTTGTTGAAAAAGTATGGCGTTTGTGAGAAGGGTAGCATTGGACAGGGCGCTACCGCCGTTGTTCGATTGGCACATAAGCTCTCGGCTGAATCCGAATCTGGTGAGAAGCTCTTTGCTGTCAAGGAGTTCAGGAAACGAAGAAAGGACGAGACTGAGAAGGAATATGTAAAGAAGTTGACAAGCGAGTTCTGTATCTCTTCCACCCTTCATCATGAGAACATTGTCGAGACCGTCGATCTGGTACAAGATGAACATCAACACTGGTGCGAGGTCATGGTATGTTTTTTTCTATTTTATGCCCTCTTCTCCTTCTCATTCCACTCATTTCGCTTGCTGCCAATTTTTTTTTTATATTTATTTATTACCATACGCAACACCGAGGGAATTGGTATTACAAAACATTCCTCTGAATGGCATATAGAATACTAATCAATCTAAAATTTCCTCACATCGCATCGTTTTTCAACTAATCATAGGAATATTGCTCTGGAGGAGATCTATACAACATTATTAAGCAAGGCCACATGTCAAGGGTTGAGATCAACTGCTGCTTCAAGCAGCTCATCCACGGTGTAGCCTACTTACACTCCATGGGTGTGGCCCATCGTGATATCAAGCCCGAAAATCTTCTTCTCGACGATCAATCTCGCCTCAAAATCACAGACTTCGGAGTCTCGGATGTCTTCCGTATGTGCTGGGAGAAAACCACTCATTTATCCAAGGGTCTCTGCGGGTCGGAGCCCTACATTGCCCCAGAAGAGTTCACCCAAAAGGAGTACGATGCGCGCCGAGTCGATGTCTGGGCCTGTGGTATCGTTTATTACTGCATGGTCTATCAAGGCATTCCTTTCCGTGCCGCAACAAAACAAGATCCCAACTACCAACACTTTCTGGAAATGAGAGCTGTGAACGCCTATGAGCCATTCGAGAAGCTATCCCTTGGAACCAGAAATCTGCTAAAGAATATCTTGGATCCCAATCCAGAGACTCGTATTACTATCGAGGGGATATTGGAGGATGAATGGTTCAAGAGCATTGAAACATGCATCCATGGCGAAAATCAGGACCCCCATCGTCACTTTGAGCCCAGCCTTTAAGGAGAGATTCTTACATACACATACACAAGCATAGGATCATCAATCGTCCATTATAAAAAAAAAAAAATAAAAAAAAAAATGCATAGTCAAATTTTTTTGTGTCAGAATTTTGTTGTTTGTTTTGTTTGTTTGTTTACTTGTGAAAATGATAGAAGGATCTGCATCTTGCGTCGTGCATCGTGCACCGCGCATCGTGCATGGTATAACTGCGACAACCGATTCTTTTTTTTTTTCTTTTTTTTATTATTTTCAATTAGTCACAATTTCGAACACTCAGCGGAGACAAAGCTCTTCCACCATGATCGCAGCCTCAATAATGTTCTCAAGGAGCCCCCATCGGATTTTCAATGTTCCTCCAATCTTATCCAACAGATTAGACATCGCCACCCATCCTGAAATCGACTTTTCCTGATCCCTAGTTAATCTTTGACTCTCGCGAGGCTCGTTTGGATAGAGCACCTGCTCCAATCCAGTACCTTCGATCTCATCTCGCCTAATTCCTCGAGCCTCGATCCAGGACTCCACAAGTACCTCGATCATCATCACTGTCCACTCAATCTGCTCTAGATCCTTTGCATTCCATTGTTCATGCCCCTCCGGCTCAGTATCCATTGTGGGTGAAATAATACTTGCCAATAACAATTCTGCCTCTTCCTCTTCTGATATTAAAGATGCTTTACGCCGTCTCACCGAGCTTCGCGTCCCTGCTTTTTTTCCCTTTTCAGTCTTATTGCTTGATGTCAATCCTATAGATGTATTAGAAGATGAGGTACCAGCCGGACGCACACGAATTGGCATCGCATATTCCTCTATGACTCGTCGGAAACTTAGCTGTGCTCCCCCACCACTCATTGCCGATCCCCCACCACTATAAATTGTCTTGGACCGGAACCAAAAGTCAACCAGTACCATCACAAATGCACTTGATCCCATGCATATCCCAGTCTGACTTTTGAAGATTGTGTTGTAATCATCTGCTTCATCAAAATTGAACGAAATATCCATTCCCCCCTCCTCTGCTCCTGGCGATATGTTATCCAATATGAGAGAAGCCAGAGCATTTTTCTTTTCTCTCTTCATTTTTACACCAGCCCCAGACCCTGTCCCTGAATCCAATAGACATGGTCCTTGAATCAGAGCTTTCAAAAAAATCTCTGTCTGATCCAAACTATACCTCTCGAGCGTAAACGGCATGGCTGTCGATGTGGCAGTAGAAGGTCGGCTTGATGACGATCCAGTCGATACTTTAGAACCATGGCTCAGAAGCTTTCTATCCTTATTCATTTTACTTAACCTAGATAAGACCTCGCGCGCTAGTTCTTCCAGGCCCTTGCCTGGTAAGAGCACTCCACCTTCTGTAAAACGGATTAAAAGTAACAGAAGTTGTTGGCCAAGCTGCAAGATCTCCATTCCTGACGAGTTCAATGTGCACCGTATATTTAGCGGCCATGAGCCCCCTGCCCGAGATCCAGTCGTTACAGCTGGAGCAGGAGCCGGATAGACAGGTAACTCCAAGTACCTTGAGCTCATAGCAAGAGAAATAATTTGGAAAATAACATCAAGTGCCTGTCGCACAGTCTGAGCTGGTGAAAACGGATCAAGCATGAGGACGTTTCGGCAAAAAAATGTTTCCGCGGAAACTAACTCAATGACACAGAAAAGCAAAACTAATAAGAACCTACAGGCTTGGTTTACCATAGATTGAGTACCAACTGGGAATGGGTTCATCTAAGCATACCATTCTTTAGGACCGCATCCTGTTCCAAGACCCTTAAAAGAAACCCTACAATAGCTCGTCCAATCTCGTCTCGCACTTCTCGCTCCTCTCTGATCCCCTGGATCTCGTCTCCCACGCCATCATCTTCTCCGACACCCTGGATAGTTGTGTCTCCTTGAAGCCTTGTACGGATCTGATGCTCCTGGAGTGCAATATGTTGCCTAGATTCAGGCTTCGTATCCAATCCAAATTCAGCCCTAATCAAATCCCAGATGTTGTTCCAGCTGGGCAGACGGCCTGTGAAAACTGGTGTTGTAGATAATTTACTGAAAGTAGTATCTCCACTGCTGCCTTCATTAATACAGGCTCTTATGTTTGATTCTATTTCTGATCCTGATCCTGAAGATGTTGGAAAGAATTGTCGTGAAAATGGGCTAGTCCCGTCTGCAAATTCGCGTCGCCGCTTTTGTACATCCCAAATATCTTGAAAAGGCTCTGGTCCATGAAGAGTGAATGTACGGTCGAGGACATGGATAGCAGCTTCGATGGTTGCGGGCTCCGTCAGCGGCGAGAGGACAACCGCGTAAAAGAAAGAAGCTATGAACTCTCTTGAAAGAAAAAAAAACAAAAAAACAAAAAATGCATTTTTAAAGGTATGAGAATCTCAACTGTCCAAGCGTCAACACAATTAATAGTTTAGAGTCAAGCATGTTTACTTTGTGGGTCGACGGTAAGGTCCCAGTAGAGTATCAAACATCTCGACACCAGAAGCATCTGTAGAAATGGATGGACAATAAGGTTTTTAATACTTCGAGTAGCGCTTGTTATAACAAGTTTATTTCAGCGATGACACCTGCTTCTTACCCATTCCTTCTTTGAAATAGACTTCAATCATCTGCTCTGTATTCCTGTTGAACTCCTTCAGAAGTTGCTTTTCTTCGTCCCTAGATTTAATTCCAGCATCCTCTAGTATCGTAGTAAATTCATTCAGGCTCGATGACTCTGTTTTTATAGGTACTATTCGTTCGGAATGTGGCTGTGAAATGGACAATTGATCCAATTTGTCCTCGACAAAGCTTCCATCTAAACGTTGCTTCTTAATTCTTCCATGACCATCCTCCTCCTGAGGCTCATCCTTAATTTTAGGAGCATCGTTATTCCTTGATATTCCAGCACTCTCTGGAGTTTCTTTTTTTACCAGTGTATCATCATTACAGTCATTAGCATTTTTATTTGTATTCGATGTTGATATTGACGTCTCTGCCGTTATTTCTGTTGCCGGATATGACGTAGTCGCTATCGACGATGTCGACGACGATTGCTGTCGTTTCCTTGTGCTCTTAATGGATGTAACATGTGATTTGTAGGTCGTGGCAAAAACACTGGTGCCCTCACGGTATCCAGAATTGAGGAGCCATTCATAAAGTTCAACAAGTTCTGGGTTAATGAGCCGGCTAGTGGATGATAAGACCCATTCTTGTGTGGTTGAAATCAGATATTCCGTCGTCCCACTCTATTTTTTCGTGTAGTGTTTGATGATAAGGCCCAGTGCCATCAATATATCGTACGTCAAAGCTTTACTTATTTTATCGAACAGAGGTATGCAGGCGATGATAAAATACTTTACGATGGTCTTTCGCTTATCGACAATCCTGGGTTGCTCTAGCCTCAGAGACATGAGAAATGAAAGGAATGAATTTGAAAGTGTTTAGAGGAATGAAAAAAAAAAAAAAAAAAAAAAAAAAAAAAAAAAAAAAATGGTGGCGCTTTTTGTATTGAGCAGCCACCATTTTTTTAATGATCTTTTTAGAATGCTTTACTTCTGTCTCCAATCCAACTTGGTCAAGGAATTTCACAAATCAACCCTAATCTTTAAAATCATGGAAGACATACAAATGGAGACATCAAAGTCATTGCCTATGTTGACGGATCCATTAGCCGTGACCTCACAAACAGAATCGATATCGGGAAACGAAACTATTCGGAGCAGTCTAGGGGTTTCTATCGCGAACGACTTTAGCATTTATCGCGATATTCTAGAGGCTCACGTATGTCATTGTCGCATGTTCAACTTTGAGTCATTTAATAACGCGTGCTATCCTATTTGACGGTAGAGATATCATTAATCAATTTCAATCACACCGTTAGCACGATAGAAGGGAGCGAATCATTAAAGTATCAAGGTAAAAAGAGAATGCGCCAAACAAGAGTTTGTTGGATGGACAAGGCTCTTTAACGAAAAGTGCCTTTTTTTTAAAAAAAAAAAAAAAAAAAAAAAAGAGATATCACCAACGTTAGCAAGAAAATGATCTTTGCTCTTCACCGTGCAGAGCCCAAAGACTTCCTTTCTCAAGACTCAAGCACATCTGAGGCATTAATGGAGTTTAAGGAAAAGCATGCTACAGTATTGAAGCTTTTCCACCGGGCTGCTGTTGATCTTCAAGGTTCCAATTATTATCGCTATCAACGAAGCATTTCTGGCGCTATGCAGGAATATGTAAATATATGCTTGTATATTTTCAACGGTAACTTGGATCTAGCACTGGCATGATTCGTCATGCGAGACGCCATACGCGCCTAACTCTCCCTGTTTTCTCTGGTCCATGGCTTGTATGACTAGATCGAGGCTATGACACTACAGTACTATATGGTCCATGGAAAGCTAATCCCAAAGGAAACTCTTGAAGCGGATCTTGTTTTCATGACTAGCCAAGAACAGCTAAATAATCTTGATTCAATCATTACTATCGGTCAAACAGGACTGCCTGGTAGCGGCGGCAGTGGTGGGGGACAGCGAGGAAAATTCATCAAAGATAATCGAAAAGTATCATACAACAGAGATGACAAAAAGCTAGGAAAGAAGATAGCTCCAGCATCAGAATCACTGACAACAACGACCCCTGCTGCGTCAACCAACCCCATATCAGCACCGCCTGTGCCGATCAACATAGATGAGCCTGCTAATAGAGCAACGATAGCACCACCATCAACAACTACAACGATGCAAATGGATGATCCATTAGTAGTAATACCGGTAGTACTAGAGACCAAGTTGATCAGACATACATTAGAGATCACAGATGAGGACTACCTCCTTGGTATTGCAGACCTAACAGGTGAGCTAATGCGCCTTGCTATCAACACATTGGGTCAATCTTTAATGACACCAGCTACTCAGGACACGAATATTGCTACAGGAGCTTCATATTCCTTATCAACGCCAGAGAAACGTGTCCAGCATATCTTGTCGTTTTTGCGGGATATCAAGAGTGGCTTTGATGGCCTGTCTCTCACAAAAATGTCACCTATCTCGAAAAAAATGGGGACATTAAAGCAGTCTCTTAACAAGATTGAAATGGCGTGCTATAATGTCAAAGTGCGCGGCGCTGAGTACCCTCCAGAGATCTTGAGACAGATGCTCATGAGTGGGGGTGCTAGTGGGCAGGACGTTGGGGGCGTGGAAGCTGGAAATGGTGAGGAGGAACAGTAGCTTAAAACAAAAGACAAATATTGATTTTATTATACTATTGACAGATTTTGGGAAATATAATGTCAATTATGGTAAAGCCTATCTGTCAGCATTCTCCATCTCTATCCATCCGCTTTCTTTTTTTGTTTTTAATTCCCTTCTTGGTACATTCGCTCAATTTCTACATTGAATTTCTCCTTTGCAGTATGTCTCTTCAGCTTGAATGTTGGTGTCAAGAGGTCGTTCTCAATCGTGAACTGCTCCGAGGTGACATGAATGTTCTTTGGGATCTCAAAGCCCTTCAGATCTACCTCACGTCCAAATGCATTTAATTCCTTGAGAAGTGTCTCTCTAACCTTGGGCAGGGCGCAAAGTTCCTCGAAGCTCTTATTACCCAGTCCATTATCATTCGCCCATGTCTTGAGTGTTTCTGCATCAGGAACAACAATGGCTACCAATGTTGATTTGAGCGAATGACCATAGACAAAGATTTGAGCAACCAAGTAATGCTTAGCAAGGGCGGACTCGATCTTCTCTGGTGCGATGTACTCGCCCTGAGCCAACTTGAAAATATTCTTTACACGATCAATCACAACCAAACGTCCACGATCATCCCATTGACCGACATCTCCAGTGCTAAAAGTTTGTGAACAGGGAGAGATGTTGATGAGACTATAGTTTAGTACCAGCTATATAACCATCGTATCATGCGTTTTATATAATATAAACCATTAAAAATCACCTGGCCCATCCATCTGCATCTAAGACCTCTGCAGTTTGCTCCGGATTCTTATAGTATCCAGTGAAGACAGAATAGCCGCGGAGCATGATCTCACCACGAGGGAATGGCTTGTCCTGACTAGTGTAATTCATAGAGGGGATATCTCTCAGTTTGACTTCAACACACAATTGCGGAGGGCCAACCTGACCGGGAGTCAGGTCGCCACGATAGCTTATGGCCAAGCCGGCGGCCTGTTCAGTTTGACCGTAGCCTTCGTAGACATCAGCGCTAAAGCAGATACGTAGGAAATCAATGACATCGGGAGCGATAGGAGCAGAGCCGGAAACAATATGCTTGACCTTGCCCCCGAGGCGAGCCCGGATTGCACCAAAGACCAGGCGGTCCCATAGAGGGTGCTCTACAGTGCCGCGTTTCATATTGGCCTTTTTAGCTTGATATGCACGGTTGAAGAGAAAAGCCGCAATACCTCCCTTGGCTTTAACGCCCGACAATACTTTGTCATAAATTCTGTTGAAAAGACGGGGCACAGATATAAAAATAGTTGGCTGTAAGACAGCAACATCGTCCAAGAGTTTGAGGGTATCACCTTGATAATATCCAATACGTGCTGCCCCCGAGATCATAATGCTTTGACTGATGCGCTCAAAAACGTGAGCCAATGGGAGGTATGAGATATGGGTGTCAGCGGTAGAAGGTATAAAGAACTTTTGATGCTTGGACAACAGTTGGAATGAGCTTAAGGCCGCAACAAAGTTTCTGTGAGTCAAAACCGCGCCCCTATCATAAACAATAAAATATATACAAATGTCAGTTGAATAAACGAGTGATAGGATGCAACGATGTGTTTGTCAAGAAGAGCACCCGTTGTATGTACAACCTTTATTGGTAAGGTTCTTGCTTTGTTTTATCTACAAAGCATGTCAATCATATGCTCCACTTTCTCCGGAAGAAGGGAAGAATTGCGGTTGTGATTATGTTTGGTGGAAGCAAGGACCAACTGACACCCCAAAGAAAAATCTTAACGCTCGAGCATCTTTTTTTTTCCTTTTTTTTTTTTTTTTTTTTTTTTTTGTACGCCCTCATAAATGAAACTCTAGATAGTCTACAAACACATTTCTCCAAAATAAAATAAAATAAAATAAAATAAAACAAAGAGCAAATGCAGGCAATATCCAACAACTTACTTTGGTACGCCAGTGGTGCCAGAGGTGTAACAGATGGTCGCAATATCATCGGCCGTAGGAGGGTTGACGGGAACGGGTTTCTCTCGTCCGTTTCGCTCCACATCGGTCCAGACCACTATTTGAACACCCAACTCCTTGCCTTCGGCCACGAGAGCATCGTCAATTGCGCCCATGACCACAATATTCTTGAGGGTGGGAAGAGACGACTTGATATGCAGGAGGATCGAGGCCTTGTCGGCGGATGCAATGATGGTCTCCATCTCAGTCTGATTGACAATGAATTCAATGGCTGCAACCCCAAGGGTGTCATAAAGTGGAACAGACTTGTAGTTGTACATGTATCCTGCAAGCTCACTCATCGTCTATGAAAAACATGCATACATGTCCATAGGAGGTGATTTTATGTTAAGAGAAAATTCTTTATCTGTGCGAGAAACTGGAGACAGGACAGGATAGTCGTCAAAGGAAAGAGAGATTCTAGATCTTCTTTCTTTTTTTTGTGTTCACCCACCCATTCAGCTCGATTGATAGAAAAGATGCCGAAATTCGACTGGCTGGTCACTCCCAGGTGGGCCAGGCCTGCCCCAAAATGCGTCACGCGCTCCTGCACGCGAGTATAGGACATCCATTCGTATGGTTTAGCGACACCATCAACAATAGGGCGCGTTCCCAAAAAGGAGCCACCCTCTAATGACCAAGCATGGTAACCATACAACCAAAGTAAATGACAATACCAACGTTATTAGATTATGCTACAAAAGGACAGATGTTGAATATTGTTGCCCATTGAAAGGTATACAAAGCAAATCACTGCGCCCACAATAACCTAAAAACTCAGCAATTCAGCAGTTTTAAGCATTGAAGTAAAACCATGAAATATTTATTTTAAACTTAGATAGGTACCTGAACGCTGGACGCCTTCCAGGAAATTCTCATAAAGAGTAGTGATCTGGTTGGTGCCTTTGTGAGACTGATAGCTCTGAACTAACTTTTCAGGACAGAGGATGCTACGTCTGGGCTTTCCTTCCCCAGGAATATCCGGACTGTTTGGCACCTCGGCGGAGTACATCTGTGCAGTCATAGCTATTATGGTAGAGGAAGGATGAATGAGATGAGAGAATTAAGAAAAGAAAAGATTGATGTCGTTTGGAATGAAGAAGCGAATGAAAAGAGTAATAAAATAGCAAAAGGGATTTTGCAGGAAGATTAAGCTTAAATAAAAAAATGAATGAAGAGTAAGGCATGGTGACTTGGCAGTGAACTTTCTTTTTTTGATCGTCGTACTGTATTTCATGTAACTTTCTTACTTATTGATCCCTTCAGAATCTGCTGCTCCCCTACTTGACCTGTTGTGCACTAGGTTCATCTTGCCGTATCAAAAAACCATCTCGAATTACTGCTAATAACTCTCTGCCCGGTCCTAATCGGCTGTGCGTCGCTGTCTTGGGATAGGCCCTTAGAAACCATCTCTACTGCATCTGTGCTGCATAGCACAGCACAGCTGCGTCCCCTGGCGTGTTTACTCAAGGAGATGATGCATCTAGTTCTTTCCTAGTTGATTGTCTGTTCTGGATCTTAGCTCCTCCGATTCCCTCGATAATCTTGAAAAATCTGAAGACCACATTTCTTGGGATTGATGCGGATGACTCGCACATTCTGGTGCTTGTGTCTATATATATGCCAGCGTTGGGAGTATACTATAGCTTCGTCATTGGGATGATGTGCGGAATCCTTTCCAATCGACCTATTGCCACTTGTGATGTAACCGTTGGTTCTGTTCTGTACATGTAAACCCCCACTATGTAGTACAGGTAGAGCGGAGCCGTTGTCGTTCCTCTCTTCCACTCACCAAGGTGTAACTGTCATATTGTCAATTGATAGGCGAAATAAAGATACATTTGACTCCAGGACGAGAGACCAATCAATATTGAGTAAAATTGAGTATCATCCTTGGTGTTGGCCTATCAAATGTCGAACCCAAATTTCTATCAACGCCCACAGCTTATAACTTAACTTGTATATGTATTAACTTCTTTTTAACAAGATATCCCTCCCTAGTTGAATAACGCATATAGCACTGAAAAATATCTAGAGATATCTGACTTTATTGAATCGAATTCTGAGTTGAAACAACATTGTATGCGCATTGTAATACTGAAATATATGTTGGGGAATAACGATTCTTTGACTAGTGTCCGATCCCTTTAGGATCCGCTCCGCGCGGTACTTAGAGAGGCTGACCACGTCTAGATCATGTAGCAGGCCACACTCACTGTGATGCATTGTGTCAAGGTTACCTTTTTTTTTTTTTTTTTTTTTTTTTTTTGAGGCGAGGACTAGCTCTGCTGTGTAGTAAACTGCTCGATTATGCTGCGGAAGCTTTGTTGGTAATAAATCAGACAATTAGACAAATTAGCTAACTAGCTCTTTTTTTTTATGTCACAATTTGTCTTTCTAAACGAACAACGCTATAAAACTGATGAACTATCCAGTCCACAGTCTACTTGATGTCACATCCCCCGGAGAGGATCGCTTCACAGTCGCCATAAGTCTAGTCACATCCCCTCGGTAAGCCCTTCGGATGCCGTGCGACTATTGCCACAGCTTATTACTGTGCTTAACGTCGAAAACATACTGTTACAAGAAAAAATCATCCCATCTTTTCCATGATTGTCAACTGCCGCTTTCCTAACAAGCTCTGCAACAAAGTCTTGTTTATGCGGATGGGCCTAGCGTTGATTCTGGACAGCATCTGTCGCGATGTGCATCCATTGCCGTATCACAAGGACATAAGCCATCTATTGTCATAAATCCATATGCGCTGCTCCAGTTACCTCTTGGTCCAGTGTGTGGCGCACACCTCTGCCTCTGTTTCACACCTCGATCCTTCTCTTTGTCGATGGTTTTCTTATAGCGTGGCTTCCAATCAACTCCGTAGCCTACTGCTCAAGGTAGCCAACGAACTTGGGGATCACTTTACGAGCGATAGATCGCGCTGTGCGGAATACAGGACCCCCTTCGTTGATCAAACTAAGCGGTGCAATACCTCGGTAGAGATCACTGAAGCTCTATTTGAGACCAGGAGCACGATTGATTTTGTTGTCTATGCTTAAAACCGTACGCACTCCACTGATGCATGTGAATGCAGTTCTCGATCAAGGCTGACCCAACTCAGGCTCGTGCTCCTGTGGTTCTTGTTGTATTTGGTGGTGGCTGCGCCACCCCAGCGATCTATGGCGACAGAGCCTCCTCCAAATGTTACTGTGGGTCTCACCAAGGGCACTACAAGTCCATACATGGCTGTTATCTTCGACTTTGACCTCACAGACGCAGTAAATTCGACCTAGGTAAAGAAGGAGTTGTCTAGCTTGCATGACATTGAGGATAGGTAACATAACATGTAGCTTCTTGAGGCTGCAGTATCCTTGGCATTAATGTAAAAAGAGCGCACAGGGCGTTTATTATGGATATGACCCAGCGTTGATCATCACTCCACATCGACAAGGGCACAGATCGCTCTCTTTGTCGTCATTGGGTTATCCATGCTTGGTGCCATCGAATGGTTAACTTTAGTTCTACCTGTTGTAAATAGTAGATGTATCTTTGCTTAAGGGCAAAAAGATAGACATGAGTCAGAACAGGATGGGACAGGACAAAAAGTGTACCAAGAATAACAAAAGAAAATAGAGGCAAATAACCTTGCCAACAAATAGCACCATAGGATGCCAAAAGGAATGAAGGGAGCTTTATAGGTGAGCTCACAAACTAAGTTACCCAAAGTCAAAGGCTTGCTGTAAAAAGGGTAAGATGTGAAAACTGAAGACTTTATTGAGAGAGAAGTTTCTTTAGCATTTATAGTACTAGCCTACTGGCCTGGCTGTGGTAGTTTCTAGGCGAGGCCTCAAGAGGTGGATTCGCCTTCGACTATTAAAACGCTTTACACAAAGAATCATCCTAACCATGGATCAACAAAATATCCCGATTAGTGGATACTGAATGAAATGAAAATTAAATAATTAATCTCTAAACGAACAACGCTATAAAACTAAAGAACTATCTAGTCTCGAATGTACTCAATGCCTCATCCTCCGAAGAAGATTGCTTTACAGTCGCCACCCTTCGGATGCCGCGCAACTATTGTCACGGCTCGTCACCGTGTTTAATTTTTTTTTTTTTTTTTTTTTTTTTTTTGATAACAAGGACCCTCAGGGCTTTTCGCTCGTTACCATGTTTAATGTCGAAACATACACTCAGTAGTCAACCACTGCATATCAGTATAGTGTGGATGACTGCATGTGATAATAATCACAATATGTAGCTTCAAATCCCAGGCTTCAACTGACGTGGAAAGATCCGTCAATGATCCCAAAGATTGACAGAAAATGAACAAAATGATAATAAAAAATTGGACGAAGTGCCAAAAGATAAATTCATAAATGGACAAAGTGCCAAAGGAGGATAATCTGACAAATAGATCACTAAAGGATCATAAATCAACAATGATAGTCCTGGAGAATGCTGCAAAATAGCATCAAAAGTGAAAAGAGGATCTTTAATAAATACTGATAAGAACGAGCTTGACTTAGTAAAACTACAAATAATAATAAAAGTCGCTCACCTGCAAAATAGCATCAAAAGTGAAAAGAGGGATGCTGTTTTGCAAAGAAGCCAAAGTGATTTAAATACTAGGATTGATAAAGGAAATAATGATAAAAGTACTGAATGATGATGGAAATAATGAAGAAGAGGATACGTAAATAGCAGATTTACGACACAACTGTCGTAGAGCATCTACTAGTGATCTCTGGAAACTAGTAGGTAATGATGAAAAATGAAGAATTGGGCAAGAGCCTCGTGGTTTTGGGATACGATAGTGATCCTAAGTAATGCTTTGAATGATTTTGAGGATGCTGCAAAAGGGCATCGATAATAAGAAGAGAGATCTTTAATAACTGCTAATTTTCTGAGAATTCATAATGAGAATAATGAAGATAAACTCACCTGCAAAAGGGCATCGATAATAAGAAGAGAGATCTTTAATAACTGCTAATTTTCTGAGAATTCATAATGAGAATAATGAAGATAAACTCACCTGCAAAAGGGCATCGATAATAAGAAGAGAGATGCCGTTTTTGCAGTGAAGGAAAAAGCTACTTAAATACTATTTAAAAATGGTAGAAAATAGGATGATAGGAAATAAATAAATTGAAAGGAAATACATATTTAGGTAAATGAATAGGCGTCATTTACGACACAACGAAGAAAGGTTTCGTGTTGTAATTGGTTAGCAATCAAGACTCTGAATCTTGCAATCCGAGTTCGAGTCTCGGCGAGACCTCTTCTTTTGTATTTTTCGAGAACATGAACTGTGTTGCAGTCAGAATCTTGAGCAAGGATTCAAGTATGATTTAATTGGCATCCCAGGTGCCATATATTATTTGGCAGCCCATACTAAGTATACTAAGGAAAAAGATGAAGTTATTTGCACGGGCCCGTATACCCCTTATTTGTACGGCCCCGTGCAAATAAATTTTAACTTATAATAAAAAAAATTATTTGCACTGCCCCATACACGCCTTATTTACACTGCTCTACCCGTGCAAATAAAAAAAAATTATTTGCATGGGGTCTCTATTTCAGCAACGTGTATCCTACAGATTACCTGATTCTAGCTTTTTATTTCGAAGGAGATAAGCGAAGCAGTGCTCCTATTCGACTGAAACTCTGTCAATTGATATTTATTTTTTAATTTGAAACATCATAATTGACAAAGTTTCAGTTCGAATAGGAGCACTGAAGCGAAGGTCAGTCTAGAGTAGAGGGGAGTCTGGAATTATTACTTTTGGGAGTTGCAGCGCCGTGGGAGCTGTAATACTCATCGCGCCCTGTTGCATATTCCACAGTATGCAATATTATGATTCTACAGATAGGTACGTAGTTACCTGGTATGTCCCTCTAGTAGAAAATGAACAAATACTCTATGGATGTGGTGTGGGCCCATATCTTATTCTCACTTACTTTTCTACTGCTTACTATCTATCTACAAAATATTTTTCACGCTCTATTCCGCTCTACAGTCACTCAAAAGAAAGTTTGGTCAAAGTGGGCTATTTATTATTTTTTATTTTGAATCTCTGACAAACAGCTCATTTGTGACATACAAAAATACTTCATCAACCAAGATGGAAATTTACGTTTTTATTAATGAGGCCAATGTGGATAATCACTGAAGTTTTTGGACAGTACATGCTGATGGAAAACAGCAAGAAATAGGATTGAAGGCAGTGCTTCTCTTCATAACCATTTGAAAATTTTATTTTTTTGACCTAACTTTCTTTCAGGTGGTTGTACAATATGAAGCTAGTCCCTAGACGCAGTGAGCATCTACATACGCTGCTGAGTATGCGGCACTGCGTGCTAAAGACGACTCGAGGTAAGTTCTGGCTATTATTGGTGAAAAATCAACCCTGATTGAACATGGTAACAAACTTGAAATGCAATGAGACAAAAATAAGGATCTTTATCAATGTAACAGAAAAGAGTATTTATGCCTCTTTTCTATCACTATAAGTCACGGCTATGCTATTAAAGTATTTTAGCTATTTAGATATGGGTATGGTAGTATGATTGTTTGAATATCTACCAAAACAAATTACACATTAGAGGTTCCTAATAACTGAACTCATCGTTGTGTGCTTAATAGTGTACGGAAATACTAGAGATGTATGCACGCGCTAAATGAAAGAAAGTATCGGGGAA
Organism: Lobosporangium transversale; assembly: GCF_002105155.1. NCBI lineage: Eukaryota > Fungi > Mortierellomycota > Mortierellomycetes > Mortierellales > Mortierellaceae > Lobosporangium > Lobosporangium transversale. Next base: position 80,143 of record NW_019029037.1, on the reverse strand, counting down.
CCATCCACAATCTATAGTAACACGGCCAACAAAAGTTCAAAGTAGAGTGGCATAGTATGTTTCAATTATAGATAAATCATTTGTAATTCTGTATTTAGTCCCAGAGTCGCATAAAGAATGCCAACATCTACTCTGAGCTACATACGAACTTGATAAGATATTCTGGTCAGTATTTGATGCTTAGGCAGAGGCTCTAGATCTAAGCCTGTGTCGTGTTATGGTATTTAGGGCTGAAATAAAGACCCCGTACAAATAAAAAAAAGACCCCCGTGCAATAAGGTGTGTACGGGGCAGTGCAAATAAGAGGTGCACGGCCCCGTACACACCTTATTTACACTGCTCCCCAGGGGAGATTAAGCGCAGGAAGGGTATAGTGGAGGCATGAATGAAGTAGAGAATGGACTCAACGACTAGCTTTAAGATGAACTGTCTCGAATGCTCAAGTGGATGAGCTCATGAGTGCAATGATTGGTAATTAATCCTTACTTTGTGCGGAATTCAGCTAATGACCAATGTGGCAACATTTTGCGTACTTTCTTTTGGGGTATATAGATGGAGAGATGACTAATAATTTAAAAAACATAGAAAAAATCACTTCCTAGCAAATTTTGCCAGATGGACCAAAGAATATTGTGGTATTTATCTTCTGGGTGATGGTCGGAGAAATGTGTTACTTGTGGGGATCCGTAAATCAGATTTGAAATAAGGAAAGACAAGTTCGAGAATAGTAAGTGTGGACAGCATTTAAGAAGTTTGTAAGTGCAATTGATGATGCTTGTTCAGGGAATTCTTTAGACCTACGACCAAGAGCATCTCGCTAACCGTTACCGTCGCGTGTCGAACACTGAATGTAGTTTAACAAGTCTTTTTTTTTTTTTTTTTTTTTTTTTCAGCACTACTAACAAACAACACTTTGATGCGTGGACTATTTTTTCTACCAATAATAAATGCCCATGTATTTTATTAATTAATCCGTCTATTTTATTAATCCGCCCAAATATTTTAGGACTTTTCTTTTTGGTGGTGATAGTAGACTGGTTGCATCCCACTGGAGCGCTCATGTCGTGGAGGGATTCAAGGGATATTACACACAGCACTGACGTGTTTAAGGCAGTGTCTATTTAGGACAAATCCAAGTTTCAAATTAATCGTCTCGTTACTTCCCCTGTTTCATTTTCAGACGCTTGTCGCATTAGCTTAAATAAATACTCCGAGAGACGACAAAAGGACGAAAAGTTAAAAGATTGTTTCCTCAATGCTTTATGTAGCTTTAGAAATAAAAAAGTAGCTAAGCGTCCAGCACGTCGCTACTAGTTCTATATAGTCTCTTTTTTTTCTTTTTTTTTTTTTTTTTTTTTTTTTTACTTGGCGATGGCAGCATAGACGGCCTTGTAGATACGGGCACGGTCTGGGATGGTTTCGAGGCCTCCATTAATGCAACCCTTCTCCCAAGCAACAAAGCTATCTTCGGAGGCACGAAGTCCAGCAGCGACCTTGGCACAACCAGGACCAGCGACGGTCCACCAAGCACCGGGCTCAAAGTCGAGTTTCCTCTTGATCAAGACACCAACGATGGAGTCATTGTTAATGTTGGGATAGCCAGGGAAGAGCTTTTGAACAGGCTTATTGGCGTCAACAAAAATTCGTAGTGAGACCGCAGGCATAATTGAGCGGGCTTTAATTGTTTGATGATCAAATCAGGAAAAAAAGATATTATTGCATAAGTCCTCTAATAACGGTATTGTAATAACTTCTGATTCGAGAGCATTCTTTTTTTTCTTTTTTTTTTTTTTCCTGAATGTTATCACTTACTGCCTTGGGTAGGGTTGACAAGATTGTGGTTGTATTTCAAATAGCCACCCTCATATGCCATGTTAGCGATATAAGCAGCCTGTTGACCCTTGGTCTTAAGCTTATACTTCTTGATAGCAGCATTGATATAAGGGAGGGCATCTTTGCAAGTGATCGCATCGCCGACAGTCTTGGGAGGGCAATTGCCAGCAAAGGCTTTTGTTAGCTGCTTAAGAGTGATGAGGCCACGAGCTGGTTTAGGCTTGGGGGTGGGCTTTTTAGTTGGAGCAGAGGAGACAGTTTCTGAGAGGAAAAGAGTCACAATGAAGGCGACGAGGACCATCAGGACCGAGAAAGAAGAACGTCCACGCATAGTTGAAGTTAAGGTGAATGTAGTAGGAGGGGGTGTTGTGGGGAAGACGAAATGATGAAGTGAAAGAGGTAAAAGAAAAGAGTTGCGTAAAAAAAGGACACTTTTATACTATTTCAAAAAAATCCTTAGCTCTTTACTTAGTTGCTGAAGCATGGCTCATCTTTGCACTGATTTGGATCAGGGTTTATCTCTCCCGTCCCTGTTTGTCCATCAAATGCCATAAATGCCCTCATTTATTTGTGTTATTGTGACACAAGCAATCATGATTGACAAAGGATGAAACGTTAATTCCCTTAATTTGTCACACTGGGGAGTTTACTTACCATTCATTGCCACAAATCATTAAAGAGGCGAGTGCAAGTGGCCCCTACATCTGCCATTCAGTTGTCTGTTAAAGCCACCATCTTTTGCAATCAATGTTAGACTACCAATGGTGGGGGCTTGGGAAATTAGTTGATTGGGTCTATTTTCCCGGAGACTCGGAGACTTACATGTAATAGACTTAAGTATTCAATATAAACATGGATGATAATCACCACACATTGAACTCATATATATAGTCAACCTCGACCTCTCTTTCATGGTCTCAACAATCTATTGAGAAGCATTGAATGTATTGTACTGTTCATGTATAATGTTTATGCGTGTGCATAAAAAATTGCTCGGCGCAGCGACAGAGCGAATTATTAGTTCAATACATTTAAGCGTTGGGAGGACACACAGTCGATCTCCAAATTGTCTTCCTGAAATAGTTCTTTATACATAAATGAATTGTATTGTCCTCGTCATTTGGTCACGAACATATTCTAAAAGCATATAATTATTCGCTGGCTCCGAATTTTGAATAATCCTAAATGAGCTGGTGGCCAAATTCAGCCACCGATTCAATACTCAAACTCCATTCAATGTGGCGCGCTTTCCTGGGACCAATTCAATCAATATATTTTTACAATACGTTCGTGACCAAATGACGAGGACAATATATATTGGTTGATCTTTCTTTTCATGGCCACTGTTTTCCAAGAAGATTATCTGGATACGGAGTTACATCTGGCTTGCTGTGATGGTAAGAGCTACAAAGGGTTTCATTCCTTTCTAGTTTGCCTTTAGACAAAAACTTTTTTTTTGATATGTAGGAGTGAACATGGGCTCATGTATAGATGATGACGGCTATTTATGTCGCAGATACCTTCGGCCTACTCAGTGTATATTTTGAGCAGTCTTTTTGCTCATGCTCAATTAGACTGGCAGAAGTTTGCCCAACGTGAATAAGTGAGATTGAGAGGAGTATTGGACACAAAAATAAACACAAGGAAATGGGTCTGAATGCCTCCATTTCTCGTGTGATCATTTCCAAGTTGAACATAAACAAGGGGAGTTTGAAATAATAGGCGATGAAATCTGACTGGACACCCCTGCACGCGACGGGACATGGTGCGTAGAATACTCCATAGAATATGCGGCCAAAGATACACACACATGCAAAAGAAAAACATACAGAACTTGACGCAGGGGAGTGTTTATTCATCACTTTCTATTTATTTATTGTTTTCAATTGGTTAGCTGCTGTTTTGTAAACCCTCCCAGTCATCTTGCTGCATTCTCCCCAATAAGGACACCAAACCTCGGAGGACACGCGACTTTTGGATAAAAAAGGCAGGGAAATAAACACAAAATAAATGTGGTCATCTGGCGTGATTACTGGGCTTGCTTCCACACACTGCAAATGATATTTTGCTATTCATATTTTCGGTTATGATGTTTGTATATTTTGTTGGGAAATGTAATGCGACCCTGCTGTTGAGCAACGAACAAATGGTCTGATGGATTTGATGCGCCCTCATTTTTGCTCTGTAAGGGTTATGGGCGCTATCCACGATGCTCACCGATCTCCGACTTTAGCGTCAACAATCTCATGTTTCTTTTTTTGAAAGTGATGATGAAAAACCAGATTCTGCGCCGTTTAGACTTGATCGCATGTGCCTTGTGTAATGTTGGTGTCTCCGAGATCCATGGTCAGCAATTAATTCAGTTATTGTTGTTAATAAAAGTAATCAGGATATTCATTTCCAAGAAAGAGACAGTGCCTTTGCTCTCGTTGTTGGCATACCCTTGGGGGTCGTTCTTTTCATTCCACGCCAAGGAGCCTTCAAGATGTCACTTCTTCATCATCGCTTTTAAAACCCCTTTTTATATCTTCACCTTCTCTCCCTTCTCGCTCAGTCTTTTTCTCCCTTTCGCATTACTTCTGTTGTTTGCCGTTATTTTGACCACATCAAAGATCGCACTGGATACCCTTATTTCTGTTACTCACAAACAAAGAGTTATAAAAAAGGCGGTTTCTTTTTTTTCTTTTTTTTTTTCTTGTTTCTCATTTCACATTTGCTTTCCTCTTTCCTCTTTTGGACCTCGCTGTCATCACTGCTATCATTACCCATCACACATATTACAAGCTGCCATCACTAACAGCACCAACATTCAAACGTCCGAGAGCACCTTTGAATTTTCCCGTGCTTCCATTTAGTCTTATTACTCCTTTTATTACCTTTTTTTTTTGTCATTTTTCTTTTCTCCTCATTCTTAGTGTGGACACCTGCATCCTTTCTGCAGCTCCTTATTCCTTTCTACCACAACCTGCAATTCAAAAAGGAATACTTTTTTTTTTTCTTTCTTTCTTTCTTCTTTTCCTTTTTTCTTTCTTTTGTTTCCTCTTGATAACTGTCTGTTACCAACTGCCACTTTATATATATATATATATTTTTTTTTACCTATTTTCCCGTTTGGTTGAAGGGCTCACAGACCCTCCATCTAACACTTCTCTTTTGTTATTCCTGCCCATCTTTACTCCGGGGCAACGTTTTTTTCGTTGCGTTTATATTTACCCAAAATCCTAAAATGGTATTCCTGCAACAGCAGCCAGACAAACTGAACCTGTTATTATGCAGTTGTTGCGGTTATGGCTGCGGCGAATGCAGATCCACAAAGATCAACACGTCGCCGAAGTCCCACATACCCTTTCTGGCCACACCTACCCAGTTTCTCGATGATAGTTTTGTGGATGCTGCGCCCTTGACCATCTCACGCACACATTTGTCCACGAACCTCTCGAGCGCAGAGGAATATTTAGCAAGTATTACATTTGTGAACACAATCTCAGACAATAAACGTCCAAAGAGCAAACGAGTCAGCGGAGCGGATACAAATGTGGTCATAGCTGAGAGCGCAATGGCCATGGAGGATCGGCTCCGTCGTCCTCCTAATTCCGCCAAGAACCGTTTTGATAATGGTTCGACGTCAGACTGCGCGCAGAAACAGTTGAGTATGACCCCTGCTGACGAGGCAGCAGACGATGCCAAGCATTCAGAGTCGACAGCTAAAAACAGTTTCACTTCCAGTCCTAGTCCACCTTCTTCATCATCTTCTTTATCCTCCTTGACTTCCACTTCTTCCTCAACTTCATCCACTTTTTCTTCCTCTTCTCTTCCTGCACTCTCATCCTCGGCTTCGTCAGATTCGTCATCATCATCCTCTTCTGCTGTTTCCTCTCCTCAATCCTCTGTTCCTGGTGCTCATTCTCTACATTGTCATTCTTCGCCTCAGAAGCCACAGGACCAGAACCAGGACCAGCACTTGAACCAAAATTATCCAGCTCCTTCACATAATCATCATTCACGTTACGCGAGCTGTCCACGTCTCTGTATAGTTCTCCCTGATAAGCACTACTCTTCACCACAGCCTGCGTCTGCTAATAATCTCCACAGCCAGCGTCAAAGATCATTGACATCGTCGAAACCATCCTCTCCCATAGTCCTCTATCGTTCAAAGTCTATAGTTGACCTCTCTACCGCTCCTTCGTCTGCCCTCAACATCTCACCTGCTGAGTGTATCTCGCTCTCGCCCTCGACTGCTAGTCCTGCAGACGCTGCTTACTTTGCGACCCGTGCACCCCGTGCTTCCAGCTATAGGCCTGCTGCACTCAAAAAGCGTTCGTCCTTGTTCTTTGCTTCGCTTTCCCCATCTTCTGCTTCACTCTCTCCGCCTGCCTCCACTACTATCGTCAGAAGTCGTCCTAGTACCCCGCCTGCGCAGGAACCCAGTAGAACTTACCAGGCGCCTGACTACCTTACTGCATTTTTTGCAGAGACAACAGCACCGCCTGTCCCTATCCATCCGCCTTCGTCAGCGGTATCTCCCTCAAAGGCGGCGGTCCGTCGTGCATTCGCTTTTGCGAAACAAGACAGGTTTCGCCCATTGACTATTGCTCGCGCAACTATTACTGCATCTGTGTCTGCTCCCACTTCGCCGCTCGCCCGTGATCCGTCATTCCCGCAGTCAGAATCTACTGTGGTCAGTGCATCAACCTCATTGGAATCGTCATTTGACTCCACAAGTACCAGAGCCGACAATAACATTGGCAGCAATCATAACAGTAACAACAGCGGCTCATTACGATCGACCATCAGTCACCCTCACTACCAACACCATTCTCGTCACATTTCGCTTGATCCAAAAAGTCAAGCTTCCTGTGCTACTGGAACTCGATACCGTTCACGACATAACACTTCTTCATCAATTTATCAGCCTATTATGATCCCTCGAAAAGCAAAGCAGGCGGTCCTCTCGCTTGTGACCACCGAGCAACCCAAGTACGGACCGCCTCGATCCACACAATCAACAGTCAACGGCGGAGACTGGGGAGAATCCATGTCTTCAGCCGTAAGCGATGATCACCATCATACGCACGACATTGAGCCCAACTCGGCAAGTTCAGGCCAAGATCCGTGGATGCTGGTTAATGCATCTGGAGTGAGTAATGCCAGCAACGTTAGCCATATAAACAACACAGATTCTCTGCCAGCCAATGTGACAGCCCCCATTTTGGCACGCGATGATCAGATGAGCGCGCTGCCCCCTCTTTTATTATTGGACCGATATGATGATACAGATCCAGTGCTTGAACCGGAGATTGCTCAGCAGGTAGGAATTCCTCCCTTTTTTTAACCGTTTTGTCATGCTGAATATGACACTAAGCAGAAAGAGGTCATATGAAGTTATCCTGGAATGATTTCGCCCTAATTTAACATGAATATCATCTTAACTTGCTAGATTCGCATGCAACTGCCGCGGAAATTGAGAAACGCGACAAAGTGGAACCTCGTCTACTCATCGGATCAGCATGGAATCAGTATGACAACGCTTTTCCACCGCTGTCGTGGCAAGGGTCCTATGGTTATGGCTATCAAGGATAGCACAGGTTGTGTAAGTTTCTTAGCTTACGACGACTGTAAAGATGGTTTCAGTTTTTGATTATGCAAATCATGTTTCTTATTTTAACACTCGCAAATGTTCGTTTTTGTCGCTCTATTACTAGGTCTTTGGTGCGTTCATCACCGAGGAATTAAAGCCAAATCTGTCATACTATGGAACTGGGGAGTGGTATGTAGACTTGTGCAGTATCTCTGTGGTTGACATCAGTTTGATGTATACCATTTGTTAACCCTCTTTTTTTTTTTTTTTTTTTTTGGTTTAGCTTCCTTTGGAGTGTGACAACGTTAGCCAACCTACAAGCGCCATCTTCGCCCTCTCCTCTGGCATCACCTTCGCCTCTGCAGCTTTCCACACCGCAGATTGCCCGTTCACCTTCACCAACACCCAGTAGCAACGCTGAAGGTCGTCACCGTGATCTCTATGCTGCCATGAATGATCGTCTAACCGCTGGAGAAAGACGTTCACCGTCACCACTGTTAATTTCTACGCATCAGCACTTAGAAAATTCGCCATCGAATTCACCATCGCTGCGACCGATAAACTCTGCGCCTGCTTCTTCAATACCAAGTTCTGGGCCGTCTAGCGGCCGGAGGAAACGGAAGCAAAAAGTGGTTCAATTCTGGAAATGGACAGGAAAGAACGATTATATGGTGTTGTCCGAGCCTGGATTTATTGGTCTAGGCGGTGGTGATGGCAAGTTTGGACTTTGGTTACATTCTGACTTAGAGATGGGGCATTCAGCAAAGTGCGCGACATTTGATAACGAGCCTCTCGCTGCTGCCTGCCGACATCCTATCATCATTGGCCCTAATGGCGAACAGCAGCGTGCACCGACGCTGATCAAGCCGTCAGTAGCAGCTGATAGACCATATAGTCGAAGCAGCAGCCCCAAGAATGACAAGGAAGAGTTTTATTGCCAAACCGTTGAGATTTGGGCCATGGCTTTGTAAGACCGCTAAAGTCACAATGAACTACGTACTATCATTATCATATCAACATCGCAAAGAAAAAAAAAAAAAATGCATGCCACCTTTTCAACATTATTTTTAATATTTTGTAGTAACATTAGTATAGCTATTTCATTGTATTTTTCTTATAAATTTGCACCCTTAATTAAAACATACTGATTTTTGTTACGATTGTTAGTACCTTGCTTTCATTGAGGTACAAAAAGAGGGTTAAAGACAGGAGGGTCGAGGTTCTGAAGTACTTTAAGGTCTATCTCAAGTCCGTTCTGTGCATCCTCTGCGATTTTAGGTTGACATATCTGTTTGATGAGCCCCATTGCATCGACAAGACTTTGATCCAGACGAGCTTGAGCATCTTTAAGAGATTCTGAGGAAAGAGCATCAGAATAAGTACGAGAGTTGGCCCAACAGCTCGCAAGAGCCGCTAAAATCTTGCCACGATACCGCGGGATTCTATCATTATTAAAAAAAAAAAAAAAAAAAAAAAAAAAAAAAGTTGTCAAGCAAGCCCCTCTGGAACACCCATAGTTAATCATACTATCTTCTTGGGAGGAGCTTTACCTTGACTTTGAAACTAGCATGATCATATACAAGGCCTTTGAAGATATCCAAGCCAGATCCAAGCTCTTAATGCGTTCCTCAGGAGGTGAGGACGGGAAATAAAGATCCAAAATGCCACAAATGTATGGGATTAATGTTGGGAGGTACTTGATTGTTATAATACCCATGCCATATATTCCCTGGAAACTCTGTTGCGGAATATCCGAATTTGACACTTCGAGGCTGAAAGAACCCTTTTCCGGGTTAGTCCTCTGTTGATTTTGCGTTTTATGTTTTTTCTGATCATTTCTCTGCCGAGAGTATCCATCCTTTGATACAAGCTCTTCCCGAATAAAATCAAATGAAATAATTGGTTGGATCAAAACAGTTGCCCATCGCAACACCACGGTTTTGTATTCTCTGGAAGGGTTCGCTCTACGGAAACTCGCTAACACTGCATGAACAAACAAGTTCTCAACCGTCAGTCCGCCCTTATTCGATTCTTTGAGAGATACTGTATAGGAATCATCAGTGACTGATACGGGCTTGTAAGCTGGCTCAGTGTTCACGAGGATTAAAGTTAAATACGCCCTAAAGGCTGCCGAAATCGCTTCTAATTCCTCACTGTCTCCAATCGGGAGTAAACTATCCTGTTGCTGCTGTTGTGGCGTCAACGTGAGCCCTGCTTGTATAGGGACCAGTAGTGGCTTCAAGGAGCGTTCCAAAACCTGGTCTAAACCTGTACGAGTAAAAATCTTGATCCAAATCTTGGAATCCATTTGTGGTGTCCCTGTTTTTGCTTTTGCCGCGGTTGAAGGCTGCTTCTGATGGTAGTCCTGATCATGATACTGGATTAAGAATCTTGTCAACATATCTAACCCTCTTATTCGGTATTGGTATTGTAATGAGTCTGTCATGGCTAAGATAGGTCCAACAAGGAGCATAAACACCTCATGAATTCGATTCATATCTTGAATCGGCTGCTGGGCGCACCATTCCACAACAGGAACGGATCCCAAAAACGTTTTGTCCCAGCGCCTAGATTGAGATGGCAAGCCGCTTGAGCCGCTCACACAAGTTATTGAAGGGCCTTCATCTTCGCCGGTATCCATAGCCGCCCAGTTTTCCTCTTCATCATTTGGTGTGTCTGTCACAGGAGCGATCAAAATACGGTTTTGGTTGGCAGCGATGGGTTGCCTTGATCGCTGTTGTGAATGGGGAATGAGCAATTCTCTATTTTCACCAGCTGTTATATAGCCATTCCCATTCTTTGAACTTGGTATAACACTGTTATTGCTAATGTCCTCAACCATTCGTCCTGATTCTTTCCTTATTTTATCCTGATGTAAAGTGATTGTAGTTTTGGCACGATCAACTAGTTTTTGTGCTTTGACATGCGTAAAGCAAGGTCTGAGTTCTTTCTCGATAATCTGGATGATATGATCTGAGAAGCTTCCCGGGACCATAACCCTATTGATGCGATGGTTGTTTCTGTCTCCAGATAAAGAATTCGGCTCCGTTGCAGGGATGATAGAACCATCGGAGCTAATGGACCAAGGTGTTTTTTCACGAATGATCGTCAGATTGTTCCAGGCCTCGGTAATTGTTTGCTTTGAGATAGATTTACTCAGCCTATTCCAAAGGTCATTGTCGTTGGTATGAGAGGCACAAGCAATAATTAAGCGATGAATAGTGTATGTATTATCGACCTACACACATAAGCAGTATGAAAAAGTGAGGGTGACAGTAGTTAGTTGCCTAGCTGTTAGCTAAATGTGCCGTTCCGTTTGTAAAAAAAAAAAAAAAAAAAAAGCGCGCCTTACGGTTTGAATCCTCAGTATATAACCGATACATTTCATGATCAATGCCGCTGCCTCTACAAATGCTTTCGCGATTGTCTGACTTGCCGAGGATTCCCTGACGGATTCCACAGATGCAAATACTGACGGTATCCAGAGTTGATCACACATCCAGTGCGTTAGCACCCAATCCTTAGTGCTGGGGATTTCACAGCCTTGGAGATAGATCACCGAATGGTCCATATCTTCCGTAATGTCCACCCATTGCAATATCGTTTCACAAAACTCCGCGAATTGGTATATCTATGTGCAATGTTTGAGGTAGGGTTAGCTTTGTGCTTTATATTAACGTTTTGAAAGCATAATGTAAAATTACAACCATTCATTTGATGATTACCTGCTGAGGACTAGTTAGTTGAGGTGTAGCCAGTACTCCTAATGCTTTAATGACCTGTAAGCCCGTGAACGATTCTGCCAATAGTTTCGAGAGACTTAGATGTCATAAAAAGCGATAAATATTTCGTGTGTTAGGTATATCTGTTGGTCAATCGCTTGAGACTTGCAACATCATTGACTGTGATATGTACCTCGTTTTCTGCACCTCCTCTTGAGTACTCGTCCATATGCTCTTTGCAATCTTAATAACAGTTATAACGCTCTTCATATCCCAAGTGTTGCTTGGTGCTACTTTTATTTCTGTACCATCCGCTTCCTTGAATATGATGCCTGTCAAGGATAGTACACCTGACAAGGTACGTATCCTATCCTTGATTTCGGTCTGGCGTCTTTCGATATCTAACAAGATCTACAAAAGCGTTAATGTTAAGGCAATACTTAAAAGCCATGTCTAGCGTCCCATTTCTTAGTGCCTCTGGCATTTTTACCTGATCTATGAATCCTGGTTGCTGGAAGACCTTTCTAAGAGTGTCGGATCCTTGAAGTGTTTTCACGAGTTGCTCCTGAAATGTTTCCCTTACAAGCGGCCATTCATCCGTCAAACTGCGTGTAATGCAGTCCCATACATCGTCCCAGAGTTGCAGATCATTAGTGCTGTTTTTGGTGTTGCCTAGATCCTCGATTTTAATAATTGTACTCTAAATAGAAATCAATGTTTATTTAAAATCAAACGGTTTAATAGGATCATATACTAAGGAAAGCAATGAGCCTTGGGCAAGGAATGTTTAACAGAGGCCTTTACCAGCTCGGAGACAACGGACAGGAGACCTATGGAGCTTTTTGCGCGGATTTCTGGTCGATCTGAGCGCTGGCTCTCAGATATAAGCACGTTGATATGCTCTACTGGAAGTATTCGAATAAGAGTAACAATAAAAACTAGTGGTTATCCTTTCTGCTACAAGCTCAGGAAGAGTTCGTTCATTATGCTTTAGCCAAGGCACATGTGCTGGCATTCCACGGCACTTTTCTTCTACCTCGAGGATCCATTTCGCTTTTATAAAACATTGCATTGCAGCCAGGCTAAAGATCATTGATGTTCCTTCACATAGTATAACCCTTAAGGATTTTGCCTCATTTTGGCGGCGCAGCACAGAGGCGCAGAAGCGCATCAATACATTTATGCCCTGAACCTGAACGTTGACATCTTGGAAGAAAAAAAGCCATGGTAGACAACATGACCACTGATGCAGTTGCAACCAGTACTTCTGGTAATTCACAATACAGCATTCCAACAAGTCTCCAAAAGCAAGAATGGGCCAAGTAGGATTTTCTAAGCGGACTTTGTACTTTAAGAAAATAATATTTTCTAACTGAACAATCCTTTGTCTAACTTTAAAATTGGGGATAGACAGCAATCCATCCTCAAGCAGAATCTGATTGAGACAGACGACCATCCGGACTGGACACTTGAACTCAGCCCTGATGATACGTATCATATTGAAAGCACAGAGGGATTAAAGTACATTGGCGGTGTTGATCTAAGTTTTATTGTTGGCAACAATGAAGACGCTATTGCATCCTTGATTGTTCTTTCATATCCTGAACTTGAAGTAAGTTTTGAAAAGAATCAGGACAGAAATGATTGGCGTCAACCGTTCAAGTTACCTAAAAAAGTCTGATTTCTCTCTTTTTATTTTGAACTCACAGGTTGTGTATGAGGATCATGCAAAAGTCAAATTAACGCTTCCATACATAGCAGGTTACCTCGCTTTCCGTGAAGTAGAGCCTCTTCTGTCTTTGATCCAAACTCTTCGTAGTAACCATCCAGAACTGGTGCCTCAAATCATTTTGGTTGATGGCTGTGGTATCCTTCATCCCCGTGGTTTCGGTCTAGCCTCTCATTTGGGCCTTGTCTCTCATATCCCAACTATTGGCTGTTCCAAAAACTACCTTGTCATCGATAATGATGGCCCCATCCTGGGGGCTCAACCGACAGCGCTAAAGTACATTTTCAGGGATTATGTCCAGCAACATCCAGAAACTAAGGGCATGATGTTGTTGAAGGGTACAGTCACAGGGAAGACATATGGAGCAGCTCTTTCTGCAGCTACTCGTGCAAATGACAAAAAGATTATAGAAGCGGGAATACAGAATCCTATTTTTGTGTCTATTGGACATAAAGTCTCATTAGCGACCGCAGTAGCCTTGGTCAGACAGTGTTCGTTATATAGAGTACCAGAGCCGATTCGACAAGCGGATCTGAAGAGTCGGACTGAAATCAAAAAATGGATTCGCCAGCAAAATGAAGATAAGCAAGCAGACAATCTTCAATAGACTAGATCGCATGTCTTCAATACAAATATCATCTGTCCAAGTCAAAATAGCTTTCTCCATTACTCCTTAGCATGTGTAAGAACTGTCAAAAAGCGCGTATATTTGTCAAGGACATAGAAGTGCCCACTAACACTACAGATGAAAATGTGCTGATTTGTGTCGCCTCTATCTCATCTCAGAGCCATGACTGTGGTAAGCACATCAGCCTCTTGTCTTGAGTAAGCATTTGAAAGATCCAAATTTGGAAAAATATAATCTCTTTCTTCTTTCACAAAAAAGAATTAAAATTCTCATCAACATCCCAACTATGATCTCCAAGATTGTCCACTACACTGCCGACGCTGTCCTTGTTTCTGCTGTACTTGCGGGCATCAAGCGTAGCACTGTAAGGAGGGACGGAAGGAAGAATGCTTATGCTTATGTTTATGTTTATGCTCATGCTCAAAAAAAGATAAAGAAAAGAAAGTTGACAACCTCATTTCTTGGACTTCAGGAAAGGAGCTTAACTGATGAAGGATGGTTCAGATCCAGATGCCATTGATTCGTTTGCTCATTCATATACTTATTTCTCTTTTTTTTTTTCTTCCTTCTTTTCTATCATTCCAGGGTTTGAGGTAAGGTATTTTTTTTATAACAGTCTTTTTTTTGTGAATTGAGCTAGATAATTGTGCAATCAAGGAGGTTTCATTCATAGCAATTGCATTGACATAATATATTTGATATACAACAGTGTCGCCACACACAAGATTGAGAGCGAGGATGTTCGTACCTACGTTGATAAATACCTGACAGTTGGCGAGTGGGTCGTTGACCAAGGAGCTGCATTTTTGTCCACTTCTCAGTACTTTGAGCGCAAGCGGTAGAAAAGCGAAATAGATACAAGACTAAATGTAATTTTTCAATGAGATAAAGAACTTTTTTTTTTTCTTCGTGTGCTTGTATTGGATGGAAAGAATGGTATATTCTGGGTACCTGTGACCTTGTCCTGTTAAGCTTTCCTATTAAGATTCTACCCAGTTCTTGATCCTTGAATACATTAAGTTAGAGATATATATTCGCTACCTACCACTCTCCTGTAGCAGCAAACACGACTCTTGCACGTTCGGAATCCACAAATCGTCAATAAACAATAGAGAATGGCTCCATTAGAAGTAAAGTGTATATAAATATCTCTTTTTTTTCTTTTCTTCGTGCTAAATATTTCAGCGAAAGCATGTTCGCAGTAGTATATGTCAGTTACAAATAAATATTTTGTCTGGCCTCACATCGGGAGGTCTCGTCTTAGAATATCGAGCACAAATTTACTTCTTCGTCAGATCAGGCTATCCCTGTTTAACGTATGGGCCTCCATCGTCTTGCTCAAAGGGCCTCTTAAATTTATTAGAAACTTTGCAAGATCAACTCCTTTTCAACACTGAGTGTTTACTTTGTCACTTTTCCTTGTTCTTTTGACTGAAACAACAGGCATCCCTAAATCCTTTGAAGCTTTCCCGGAGGGGTCTTCCCTGATGAATCTGAAAGGTGCATTTTGGCTAGTTGATTTGTGTAATGGCTTCATATTAGGAGTACGCCAAGATTTTAGAACGTTGCTCGAGCCTGCTGATCTTGCAACTGCTGCCTAACCTGAACCATCTCAAATTGTACTTTATAGGATAGTGAAATAGAATAATAAGTTATTGTTTTAACCGCACGATCTATTCTTCAAAACACGTGAAGCGCTTCACTAAAAGCAAATACATCACTGTTTAAAGGTTCGTTTGCTTCAGCAATCATCAGGAATATTTCTTTTCTTTCTTTCCTTTAATTTATCTGAGGATGAAGTTTTTTTTTTTTTTTTTTTTTTTTATTCTCTGGAACCTGCAGAAAATTCGTGACAGCGCTGGGCCTGCCGAGTGGTGCCACTTTTTTTTTTTTTTTTTTTTTTTTTATAAATCAATCAATCAATAAAAAAAAGGCCACAAAATGACAAAGCAAATATGGCTCCTTTACTTCTGGCACTGAGCTGCAATGACAATGTCAAAGCTAGCCAGAGATGGATTTTCGTCTGAATCTCCCTGGAGCTTGATAGTGAACACGTACGGCGCGCTTCCTTCAACACCGTTAGGAATCTTTACAGCTAGTGTAGGGGTAGCTGCCGAGACCTTGATCGTTGTGGTCAATGCAGGGACAGGTGCTTGGGCTCCGCGCATGGGAACCTTAGGGAGAGTCCAAGCAGGCTTGGCCACAGTAGAGAGTTTCACGTTGGATGGAGTGAGACTTGGGGCATCGGCTCTAGGTGCAAGTTCCGATTTTCTAGGCTCAATAGCAGCAGCAACTAAAGACCCATGTAGGTACTGAGCAGCAGCGGCAGCTAGACCAGACTTGAAAGCTACGCCAGCATCCCACATCATGACACCACCAAAGTTGGAATAGGTACGGATGCTGGCCAAGATTGTTTTAAGCCTGTTGGCATCGATCACGCCAGATCCTGCGGCGTCAGGGCCCCCAGGGACACCGAGGAGAATGCGGACGTTCTTGTTCTGCGAGACAGTCGTGGCCCAATTATTCCATGTGTTAAAATTGAAGTTGCTGGTGCCGAAACTCTGAACACCGCAGTAATTGTTATAGAACTGGACCCAGACCAGATCAAACCAGGACTGCGCCAAAGCTTCCTTAGTCGCTTGATCAGGATAGGGGCATTGAGGAGCGGCAGTGATGTAGAAGCGCTTGGATGAGCTAGCAAACTTTTGACGCAATGTCGCAATGAAAGCTACGTAACCTGCATTCTGACCGGATTCCAAATCTAGGTCAACGCCATCGAGGATTGCATCACCAAATGGGCGTGTTGTGGACGATCCACCTAAAAACATGTCCCAGACCTTTTCAGCAAATGCACGGCCAGATGTGGCATCGGGTAAGGAGTATGAGCCTGAGGCGCCACCAATCGAGATCACTACAGCTTTACCCCTAGCTTGGCAAGCTTTAATGTCACGACCAATCTTGGGACAGTTAAGGAGGTTCGAACCAGGGAACTTATCCCAACAGTGATTTGCAAGGTTCAGCACTGGAGCACCGTTCTGGATCGAAGAGATGAAGGCGACAGCGAAGACATCCACCGTATTATCTTGACAGTAATCAATCAGATCAGTCTCTGTGCCTCCGGTAAATGATACTGAGCTAGCAGATCCCGCGAAAAAGATAGGAGAATGTCACGGTCAGTATATAGGAGCAGAGATTGCCAATTCGGGTCGGTGATATCTTTTATAGCTCGCACTCACTTTTGGCCCCAGTAGTTGACAACATTGTTCTTGGCGAGAGGGTTAAAGGCGGAGACTACATGCTGGGTAGATAGGGTTGCGCCCAAAAGAGCAGAGACTAGGATATGGAGGGGCTTCATTACGCGGAGCAAAACTTGATCTATATCTGAGGACTTAAAGGACTACTTGAGGTTTGGCTGAAACACCGGAAAGGCAAGGATCGTTAATTATGGAAGGCTAAAGTATGTCAATAAAGGAATGGGTCATAAAATGCGTGGTGAAATAGAAAGAGAAGACGATCGAGGCAATAAGGGCCTGGAGCTGGGTTTTTATACCATGTCCTTGGAGCCTTTCAACTCCCTGACTTTTTCTCCCTCTTTAGATTGTACAAGTGCTGAGAATGAATAAATGAGTCTCCCTGGAGGAAGGAGGATAGCAGCACGGAGTAGGATAAGTGAAATAACATTGATAGTAAGAACAAGGCTCATGTTTTGATGCCTTTAATCGATTCTGAAAGCGCTTTGCATGCAAAAACTCTCTTTAACAGTTTAACAGAGCCTTAATTCCTTAATTATTTCACTTTAATCCATCTTGGGTGCCCTATCTTTTTTTGTCCAATGAAGAGTCATCCTTATTTTCGGCGTAATGCTTCAGCACCAAGTGATGTTCATTGGTTTGTGAAACCATTGAAGTAATGAGCAGATGAAATGCATTATAGGCTCGTCCAGGACTCCTAGTACTATGCTGTTATGTTGGCGCCAAATCTCTGGTAAGTTCATAGGGATTGATTAATCCTTAAGCCATATTTTCTACAAGACCCGGAGCTTTGCTTTTATCATTTTCAGGAGCATTTCAAGCCAATTGTTTGTTTAGCTTCATCGTCCTGTGCGTTAGGCGTGGTGTGTGTGCCTGAAAAAAAGAAAAAAGTGAAGGGGAAAGAGAATCTAACCTCGTGCGCATCTTGCTTTAATTGCTCAAAAAATTAAGGAGCGCTCGGAATGAAATTCACGGGGACGTACTTTCTAACCCGCAGAGTAAGAGGAAAAAGGGTATGTGTACAACATGAGGAAGTAAAGTCGCTTAGAGATAGCAGTTGAAATCAGTTCTGAATGAGGTCTTCTCAATAAACATGATTTGTGATCCTATGGAGTATATGCTCTTCCGATTAATCTTATCTAATGTTAGTCCTGAGCAAATCAAGGGTTCAACCTGTGTCTGAGCGCCGTTATAGGGGCTCTCAGTCTCCTTCACTCTCAAATTGTTGTAAACAACTCAAGACGTAAAATCTTGGATGAACACAATCGATGTTCTATATTTTTTTCCTCCTTTATAGAGCAAGGAACGGTACGTTTCCAGTGTGCTCTTTGTAACCTTTGTTCTTGTCCTGCAAAAAGAAAGGAAAAGGAGGGAAATGGGAGATAGAAAGTATAACGATGATACTTGTTTTATTGAGTTATCGATCTTAATGGACATTGATCGATAAAACAAAAAAAGTACAAGAGTGTTCATGCCATGCTTTATTCTAATATCAAGAGATCTTTATCTAGTAAAAACTGGTAGGATGGATGCAAATGAAAATTTTATGATGCCGTTTTTTTTTTTTCGCTTTTTCGCCTTGACAAGAAATCAATTCAAACATGTTCTTCCTTTCTGCCAATTTATTTTTTGCGATCAAGGACCTTCTCCGTTAATTGAATGAGTGCCACCTTGGCCAAGGAGTCTGGCAATTGATTGACAGCGGCAATTGCTTTTTGACAATGACTTTGAGCCAACATACGGGTCTGAGCTAGACCCCGACTCTTCAAAACCAAGTCCCATGCTGTCTCGACATCTCCCTCCTGATCAAAATTCCGTTTGATCAACTTGCCCAACTCAGGATATTCTTCCCATGCAAATAGCACAGGCGCTGTAGCTAGACCAAGCTTCAAATCTGCACCAGCAGGCTTGCCAAACTCATCTGAGCTTACTGTGAAATCTAACATGTCGTCGACAAGCTATTTTGCGTGAAACAAGTATGCGAATGAGCCAAAGAGGGTTGCATAACAACAACAACAACAACAAAAAAGAATAATATATATATTGATCAGGATACTGCACAAATAAAAGAAGCAGTAAGAAATAAAGAGCATAGTCTTTACCTGGAAAGCCATTCCAATGTTTTTGCCATATGTGTAGGCGATGTCACATACTTCATCCGACGCGCCTCCCAGAACCGCAGAGGATCGACAGCTTTTGGAGATCAGACTTGCAGTTTTCATGTAAGTCTTCTCCATGTAGTATTCAAATGTCGTCATCCTACCATTGCCATTTTTACGTTGCCTGCCATTTTCAACCTGCCCGTTGCGAAGCTGCATAAACTCGCCCTCTACCAGATTGGCAATGACAGTTGAAATTAGCTCTGTGACTTCGTGGTTCCTAAGTCTTGCCAATGCAATGGAGGCACGTGCCAGCAAGAAATCACCTCCCAAGACAGCCATCTTGTTGCCGAAACTCTCATTAGCGGAGAGCAGATTTCTACGCTTGTCCGCCATATCGATCACATCATCGTGCAGTAATGAGGCAGTATGAATCATCTCTACAATCTCACCCAGACGACGCTGTGATGGAAGGATAAAGGTCTGATCTGCATCGTTATATTTAGGAGCGTAGACACCGTTACTGATAGTGGCTTTACTGTCGCCAATGCTGCCTAATGTTGGGATAGGAAAGCTGCTCAATTCTGAAATGGGCGTGTCAATCTCCTCATATGAGTCTTTGACGCTGACATGAACTTTTTTGGGAGCTAAAGACGTAGCCTGAGCAATCAGCAAGATGATCAGTGGACGAATATGCTTGCCATCAGCTTGGAAATAGTATTTGCTGACAGTGTCCAGCATGGGATGCCCACTTCCCAAGAGATTCATGATGTTGTGTTTGAGGTCTTTGAGATCATCACCGACCAATTGCTTTGTATCAACAACAGGTCCGCCTCTCTTTTCTACTACCAAGGCTTCTGCTTCCTTGAGGGCTTCATTCCATGTTGTTGCTTTTCCAAAGTCTGCGGCTGGTGTGGAGTACGATCCTGGCGTGAAAGTTGATTTAACAGCATTGGCAACTCGTGTTAGGACGCCAACAGTTGGCGGGTCCTTATCAGCAGCGGTTTGAACAGAGGAGTAGAGGCGTGCTGTGGCAGGGTAATAGAATTGTTGCAATGTGCGCTTTGACAGCATATTCCTTCTGAGCCCAGTCGATGTGTTCCATGCCGTTCGTGAGAGTAGGAGTGATGCCATTCTTATTTGTCTGCTTATCGCTTCTGGAATATGAGGAAAGAAGTGAAAAATTTCGTTCATCTGTTATTTATTTTATTAACCAAGATCCAATGGCAGCAAGGCAATTCAAAGATACAGATGATGCGTAAAGTTTAAAAGAGTACATATCTCTTGTCCTCCTTTCCAAAAAAAAAAGAAAAAAAAGAAAAAAAAAGAAAAAGAAAACTAAAAAGCCTGAGTCTGCGAGTGATTATTTACCAAAAGTGTCAGAGTGATATGAGGTGTTGCTTTGAGGAAAGTTCAAAAAAAAAGAGGAATTACCAAGAATGAAGAAAAATGGAGCAGAGTCGTGCTGAATTGTTGAAATCAAAATGCTTTTAATGAAAAGAGGAAAAGCAACTCACTCAGCAAAAAGGTACCTGTGAAGGAAAAAAGGGGGCAGCGGACGGAAGGGCACGGACGAAGAAGGTAGCGCAGAACATTACCATTACCACATTCAGAATGTTTACCTAGGTCCGATCATATTCACGTGACTATCGGGTCTTTAATCTGTAGGCAATATCCGAGCCACATTGGCTGGTAAACTTATTATAAATTTTGATTATGAATTCCTGATTCCATCACTGCCATCACTGTATAGCCAACTGCAAGCGTGGCGTGGTTTTTCTAATTAGCTTCCCATCATCTCTTCTCATAAAGTTCATCCATCAAAAGCGCTCCAATACCAAGTCCAAATCATGGCTGTACAACAATCACCTAGCTATTTTGGGAAACTTGCGTGTCTCTTTGGATTTCTTCTCTTGTTCCATTCAGGATATTCAACCTTTGAGCGTAAGCGTTGCTCATTAAACAATTGTCCATATATTTATTACGAAGAGAGACTCCATGACCTCTCAACAGAGCCTTGTTATATCTCCATCTGATATATAGCTTGAAATGTTCATTTTTTTATATCTAGACCTGTCATATCTTAAGGCAGTTGATGGACACGAAAGTGGCTTGCCTACTGATGTAAGTCAATCAAAGTAGAGATGGAAAGGAGTCGCGACAGTTATTTTTACTCGAAATAACGCCTTTTTTTTTTTTTTTTTTTTTTTTTTTCCGGGTTAGATCGTAGTTGAACTACTTGTGTCTGTAGCCATTTTTGGGTTGGGCATTGTACTAGTAGCAGACAACTTCAAGGAGATTCTCATGGAGACAGAGATGGCAAAACAGTATGGATATTCCAATGAAATCTCGTTTCTCGTTATAAGCCTTAGAACCTCAAAAATGTACAAAGTGGCTGACCAAGTTATTCTCATTGTTATAATTATAGGTCCATTGAGTCACTTGACGCACGCCCTTCATTTTATTCATTTAATCATCGTGGAAGAGCGGTATTCAGGAATGTCGTTTTGAAGAAATAGGACGAAGGGAGCAGTAGGAAAAGAAAAAAAAAAAAAAAAAAAAAAAAAAACGAGGGCCATGTACGATATCAGAGCTTAGAAGATGGAGACAGCCTATGGCTTTTTATGAGCTCCTATCATACTTTCAATAAATTCTGTACGCGAAAAAAAAAGGACATAAAGTCAGTCAATCAAGACCGCCTTCGATTATGCTTCATTACTATTCTGGCTAGTGTTGTTGTTTTTCAAGATTATTAAAGAGATGATACATATATACGGTGCTAGATCTGCAGGAGAGGGATATTAGTAGTTAGATTTAGCGGCTAAAAGTTTAAAGATGAGATGGGATAATGTACAAGGCCTCAAAAGGTTGATAATTTACAAACAAAAAGGGAGCGTGGCATGGATAAATTATTCAGCCAAGAGTATTGAAGCTCTTACGCGCCAGTGAATGTGGTGGGCGGCTTATTATGGTAGTGGCTGTATGCGTGCTTGAGCCTTGATCCTGATTAGATTCAGTATCCTTTTCATCGACCGTATCTAGTCGACAGGATGGATTCAAGTCCAGAGAACGCATGATCGAGTCTTTGGAGGGTGACCACTGTGTGAAGTCAATGTCTAATCCAGTTGGATTCGTCCGATGAAGCTCAAAGAGATAGGAATCGCTAATGGGACGATTGGGTCGTATGTTTGGTACATGTACCATCGGCGGTCGAGGCACAGAATACACTTCACGCAATCGAGGAGGACCAGTGTTGATATGGTACAGAATGGAGAAGATGAAGTAGGCAAAGATCGTGGGTGTACCTGGGTCCAGATTGAAGACGACACAGAAGAGGACATTCCAGGCAACATGTGTATGGATCAAGGGCCGTGTTATACCATAGATTAGGTAGATTACGGTGTAGAAGCATAGCATTATGGTTCCTGCGTTGCGAATGTTGATGAGCTATTTATGTGAGCGATGGTCGAGAGAAGGAGATAAACGTTGAGATCGACAGATATTAGATTAAGACTTTTTTTTTTTTTTTTTTTTTTTTTTTTGTTAGACACATCAACGATTGGTTTATCCCCATACACTATTAAACGTACTCTGTGACGGACTTTGGCCAAACTGTTGTCCCACAGCTCGCTATCTTCCTTCTCAGCTTCTGAAAGTGGACTCAATGTGAATGTCTGACCACCAGCAATGTCTGCTGTAGGGGAAACACCGACATGAACCAAGGTTAGGTCAGATGGTACTGTATATTCTTCAATTGCCTTTGCCAGTTGATTCAGAGTGAAATAAAAGATAGCTGTAGCAAAAGTAAGGACGGCTCCCAGAGTGGTGAAATGGACTGCAATGGCAATATTGGTTTTCGTATACTGTCGACGTGCAAGAAACGTTCCGGAGCTGATCACACTGGGTAGGTCGAGAAAGAAAGGTCCAAAGAATAGAAAGAAGAAGATGACATTGATTATCCTGGGTCGTGGTACCCTGATTTTCAAGTTATCTCCAGGCACAGACTGTGGATTGTTAAAGCAAGGGCCAAGAAACACTGAAGTAAGCATTAAATATTATTTTTCACTCCCTTGCCTTTTTATTTTAAAAGATAAGGAACTTACAAGTTTCGGCGTTGCATACCATACACCGATCACAAAGCAGGCCCAGCATGGAAAGCTACAACACACTGCTATTTCGGACTAAAAAGCGATGGAAAACAGAAAACCATAATTTAAGTTTGAGCTTTTTTTTTTTTTTTTTTTTTTTTTCTAAAAAAAATTTTATGGCATATCGTCTTAACAACTCACAATCAGTTCCTGAACAGTCGTCGAGTGTGGGAAAGCATCAATGATGACAAGGAAGATGGAAATTGAGCGAACTAGTTTTGAGCAGACCAAAAGAATGTTGATTAATAAAAGAGACTTGGGATGAAAAATATAAAATGTTGCTTTTGTTATTGATCGTTGTCTGGATATCACATTGGGCCTACTCGAAGGTAGGCAGTCTTCATTGATAGGTTTGGAGTGGAGTGTGTGCTAACTATCCTGACCAAATTTTAGATCAAAGTTAGGCCGCCATCAAAGATACATCAGCTTGATCTAGTCGCAGCTGGCGAGGTGTCCAATACCAAGTCATATGATGGAAAGATGGCTCATGTCACACCCGGACCGTCAAGGTTGGCGAAATATTGATTCTGATAATTCTAAAGAAGCCCAAGTAGCTTAAGCTGAGTGACCTTAAAATGAGACAGTCTGAATGGTCGACTGCCAGCCAAAGAGGTTGTTTAGATGCGTGAACGTGTTTATTTTCTGAATGTGTGTGGGCAAAAAAAAAAGAAGAACAAACGTAGGTAGCACGAGATCGCGTGGATCGAGTGATGGGTTTGTGGACTTTGGGTAGATCGGTGTGTTGAGGAACATTTGTGTCTCCTGCCTTTACACAGATACTGCGGGTAATATGCAGTGATATGCGTCTTGAGATAGCCTTTTTTCTCTGTTGTTTGTGAGCGATTGCATGCCTTTCCCAACGGTCAACAAAAGGAAAAATAGCAATGATAACGACAAGCATGCAGCTTATGATGTTCACAAGTTTTTTTTTTGTGATCCCAAAGGGCTCGGACTGTAGCAATAGGACGGGAGTATTGATGCGTCTGTTTGTTTGTCAAACAGTCCACATTTTCATCTTGGTCTTCCTCATTTCCCATGCAGGTTCCCTCCTCTATTCCTTCTTTGTACATCTCTGCCCCTCATCACGCATTTCTCAGCAGCCAATGAGCTGTAGCTTACATCCGAGAATAAAACGTTATGAGGAGGCTTCAAACCCTGTAATCATTTCAGTTTTTGATTCCCCTGCTTAAAAATTGCAACCAGTCAACGGTTTTCTATTAAACCAGGGACGATATTGTTTTTTTTTTTTTTTTTTTTTTTTTTTTACATACCAATAAGACCTGCGATTGAAAGAGCGCAGAAAGATTCGATTGGTTTTGGACGAATGCCTCCGTCCGGATGATGGAAATCAATGATGGGGCCTGGAGGACTGAGCTTATACCGATTACGTGCCCAGAGAATGCCATAGCCCACGACTGCAAGGACAAGATAGCAACACACACATACGATCAGCACGATCTTGATCACCATCCTTTCATGGTCTGTTCTGCACGATGTGATATCAACTCTCCAGTCGCAATCGACCAGCCCATCCGCCACATCCATAGAAATAAATTATATAAAATGTGTTTTCTGTCGAATTGTAGTCGTCCGTTAAGAAAATAATTAAGGATATGTAGAAAAGAAGAGATGGCAGAGATAGAGGAGTGGAGTCTATTTAAAGTAAAAAAAAAAAAAAAAAAAGATGTGCAGAAGAAAGAGGAGAAAGCAAAGTGGAAAGCGTATGTTTTTTTATTTTTTTTTTTTTTGAGATAAGGAACGGAGGCTGCTGGGTGTGGAGCAATAGAAAGTGGATGATTTAGTCCCTTGGCCTCATTGCTTTGATATTGAGAAGGATAGGACGATAAGCAGATTGTGGAGAAGGTGCGGATGAATGAATGAATGTTTGTTTGTCTGTGTGTATTTATGTGTCTCCTGAGAAGAAGAAGGATCGATCAAGAGCAAGAGAATTTGAAAAAGAAGTTTGCTTTCTAATGAACAGGATAGGGGTTAGAAGGCAAAAGGCTCAAAAGAAGTAAAGCAAAGAAAGAAAGAAAGAAAGAAAGAAAGAAAGAAAGAATGAAAGAATGAATGAATGAAGCAAGAAAGAAAAAAGGAAAGGAAGAAAGAATGATTTTTGGGGTGATCCAAAAGAAAAAGTAAACTGTTTGGGCATGCGTTGTTTATTTTACTCTTTGATTAACATTTTGTAAAAGATTATTAGCATTCTTAGCCTATCTTGTGTTCTCCAGTGAACACTAATTGTCTGTTAGTTCCTGTACATGTACACGCGAAAGGTATTCCGGATGATGTTATAGTGGCGAGCAATTGGACAGGGACTTATCAACATTGACAATCAACAGGACAGCTTTTATGGAAAAAAGGAGTTGTCATCCAGAAGAACATTGAATATGAAATAAGAACCACTTTTCCTTTTCTTACACATGTAGCACACGCCGTCGGCTTATTTGTTCTTTCAAAATTTTACTATCCTCAACATAGTCAACAGAGCACCCTGGTTTCATTAAACTTGCAGCACAAATGAAAGAAGTATTTTTTTTTTTTTTTTTCTTTATAAAAAAAAAGAGCGCACTAGCCTCGAAGATTCTTCAAATCATTGAATGAAATGATTTTATCTACTTGTCATTTACGATTGTAACCGCAGAGGTATAGATACTTCTCATGTTTATAAATTATAGACATTATGAGGATAGAAGGTAAGGAAACGAGATGAATAGATGAAGTAAAGTAAAATAAATAATACGTCTTTATTGAATAGTTTGCAGTGCCACCGACATTACTACGACTATGACTGTCATTATGACCGCTTCCAACTTTGGCTGACTAACACAGTCGATCATCAGTCTTCTTTGTCTCACTCTCCCGCCTTTGACTCCCTCCCCTCGGAATGAAAAAGCGTGAGAAGAAACAAGGCAAATGATGTAAAAACATAGCATGTTTTCCTAGCCCTGAAAACAATTATTTTCAGAGACGGAAAACTCTGCTTCAAACCCTTATAGCATCTTCTACAGCTCGTTGTGGAAGTTTGAGTGCTTGCCAGTCCTTGACTCTACCACAAACCTGGCCTTAATCCAAAGCCATGAGCATTGTACCTTCTCATTGGCGGCGAAGGAATCAAGAACTCAATTACAAAAATTCTCCGGCACAGAGTTCTTTGTATGTAACTGAAGGATGATAGACACCCGCCAAAAATCAATCAGTCTTGGCCGATCTCCCATAAATTGGACTGTGGCGTGTGAATCTTTATGTATATACCATATCCAAACCAAGTACGCGAAAGATGATGCTGCGTGACCTCAATAGTTATTGTTTATTTGCTTTGAAGAACAATAAAGTGACCAACTTTAGAGAGATTAGATGGTCGGATGTATTATTTACATTGTCCTCCATCCTTTTTCTTTATATTCGCGTCCGAAGCACCTCCATCTTCGATATACTACGGGCAGCAATCAATGAGTATTCGAGCAACAGAATATCTATTCGGCAGTTTCAAGAGTTAATGTGTTACTAACACTAGGATGTTCAACTTTAGAGCAAAATCACCTTTATTAAGATGTTTAATTCTAGTGTGTTTATGAAAGATATGTGAACTAGTAAACTAGTAAAGTTCAATCATTAAGATGCTTTTCTATGCCCTTAGAGCCAATTCTCAGTCGTGATCTCCTTGGGTGGAAAAGTACCGAATATAAAAAATCATAAGGTCCACCAAAAGTAGTTCATGGCAAAAAAAAAAAAAGTGAGAGTGAGTTTATTCAAATATTCTAACACATTCTTGAAATGATTATGAGGTAGGTACGGAAAAGAACGTTGCATGCTTAAGCCTTAGGAGTTTCGGGTTCAGGAAGAGCAGGCTTGTCATCACGACCAGGTCTATATGTATATAAAATAAGCATTAGTGAAGATTCATATGGAATTAAATCATTCATGATATCTGTCAAAAAGTAAGTCTTTTTTTTTTTTTTTTTTTTTTATAGCATACCCGACTTGCTCCCAAGGAGAAGCAGCGCCCTCAAAGTTACGGAAAGCCTGTGCCAACTCCACGGGCTCAACGATAACACGCTTCTTTTCGTCATCATATCTGACCTCGACATAGCCGGTCAGAGGGAAATCTTTCCTGAGAGGATGACCTTCAAATCCATAGTCGGTCAAGATACGTCTAAGATCAGGGTGTCCAGTGAAAAAGATTCCGTACATGTCCCAAGCCTCACGCTCAAACCAGTTGACGCCGTTGAACAATCCAGTCAGCGAGGGGACAGGCGAGACCTCGTTGGCGTAAGTCTTCACGCGAATGCGAGAGTTATATCGGATTGAAAGGCAGTTGTAAACGACCTCGAATCGGTTAGGACGTGAAGGATAATCAACACCACAGACGTCCATAACCTGTTTGAATTGAGAATTGGTGTGATCGCGCAAAAACTCCATGACAGGCAAGAGTGCATTGGGAGCGACATAGATAGTAAGCTCATCCTTGTAGACAGAGAACTGCTGAATGTATTTGGGGAGGACTGAGGTCAAGTATTTACCGTACTCATGCAGTTCAGTAACAGTGGTTTTGACGCCGGGATTCGCCTTCTCGAAAATCCTTGGTCCTTTAGCTACATTGTGTGTATTACAGGTGGTAAGAGTGGGCAACGTTAGAGCGAAAAGTCGGGGGAGATAAAATAGGATGTAATGAACAATGTGTTGAGTAAAGTAAAAGACATAATTCATGCTTATTTATCTTGAGTGGTTTTTGCCATTGAAAAAGCTTGTCCTTTCTTACCAGTGTGGGCTACAGAGGAAGTATGAAAGGTGGAGCGAGCTATCAAAGTAGTGGGGACCCTGGCAGAGATCGCTATAAAAGCATAGTTGGAAAAAATGGAAAAAGATACGAAAACCGTATTTAAAAATAAAGATGTGGAATTCCAACGCGATATTGTCATTGTTGAAGTTTAGTAGGTGCAAGAGATTTTGCGTGATTTTTTTGAAAACATGTTGATCCAGTGCATGATTTCCGAGAATGTTTTATGTGTGTTTTCGAACGCTTCCTGTCCTTTCTATGATAAATAAGAGATCACTATGTGAAAGTACCTCTTGTAGAAGCGATACGAAGTGCAGCCGGAGCGATGCGCGAGGTCATCATGGTTCTAATATATGTATAAGAAGACAAAGGAGTGGAGAAGGGCCAAAAGAAAAATGGAATAAGAGATGAGAGGAAACTTTTTTTTTCCTGCTCGGGAATTCCGATCTTGCTTACATGCTTTCGTGGAAGGAAGAATTGCAGAAAAGGAAGTACAAGTCCATCTGTGGCTTCTACAGCACGTGATTTGACGCAATGGCAAAGCAACTTCTTGTTTGACGGCCCTACATCGTCTAATGTCGTCTTGTCTGGGTCTGAATGTCCTACTTTACACACATTGGACCATTCTTCTTACGCGCATTCTCCTTACGCCCATTCTTCTTCAGAGTACCTGTCCTTAGTGTTTCTAGTAGAGTTCCATTGAGACCTTATCCTTCACGATCGCTTTATACTTCCTCTGTCCAACTTGCTAAACGCGCGAACGCAACTTCTACTGTCTCTATAGTCATAAGGACGACATTTACTAGAACAAACAAGAGAAAAACTAAGTGTTCGATGGCTGAAAAATCCCTTTCTTCAACTCAGCCCGTCCTCGGAAGGCGTCGAAGCGGATCGATTCAGGATACATCAGGATCTTCTGCGCCTCCTACGAAAAAGGCATTGTTCTCTATCTTTGAAAAGAAGCATGGGCCGTTGCAACCAGCTAGTATTTGTTGGGAAACATACGGGTCAAGCTTCATCGTGGGCAGAGCGTTTGAACCCAAAGCAGGAGCGAAAGTCGCGGCATTTGATTTGGTACGACGTTTGAAACTTAAATTAGTCAGTTTCCATCAAAGATGAAAACAGCCTACTATTATTATTATTGTTTTTATTACTTTCTGAACCACATTAAGGATCACACGCTTATTAAGGTCAATGGAAAGCATAAATGGCCCAAGAATGCGGACGACTGGGTCTGGTGGACGCCTTGTGTTCCGACACAATTGAAAGAAGTGGCAGATGCTGGGTAAGGCTTTTAAATCGGTATTCATATACATAAAGTAGAGTGCTGCTCGATCAATAGCATGAACTGACCTGAGATATATAATTATTAGGTACATACTTGTTGTGATCACTAACCAAAATGGTCTTGATGGAAATGTACAAAAGCAGAATGAGATGCGGAGCAAATTTGAGAAAATCTGTGCTTGCCTGGGTCTGCCCATGTGGGTCCTGATCAGTATGCAAAAGGATCAAAATAGGAAACCTATGACCGGACTGTGGCACTGGCTCGAATCTAGATTTTTAGGAGATGGAGTTGAGATTGGTAAGAGTCTTTCCTGGCTTAGAGCTCAGTAGTAGGTTGACTAAAAAAACAGCAAATCTTGAATACTAATACTTAAATAACTGCTGCTGCTTCGGATCTCAGATTACACTGTTAGCTATTACGTGGGAGATGCCGCAGGGCGCCATGATGGATGGAAGGCTGGGGCCATTAAGGATTTCAACAATACCGACCGGTAAGGCTTTTTTTTTTTGCCCTTTTTTTTCTAGAGGAGCGGAGGATTATATCATGTTAACATTATAGAGCCTAATTGCAACCAAGTTACTAATCGTATCTATCAATACTCTAACAGCAAATTCGCAGCGACGCTCGGTATTCAGTTTCATACACCAGAACACTTCTTTTTGGGCCAAGCTTGTCCGGATAATAAATGGTCATACGGTTCATTTGATCCCAAGGCTTGGCCCAAGGACGGTACTGCCAGTATTTGTTTTAACTATTATATTTTATCGTTATCGTAAAAATGTTTTCTGATACTGATTACTTGCTCCATACTATAGCCCCATTGTTCTCGCCGTCATCGACGCCTCTTCTACCGAATCCGGGGACTGTTGAGGTGATTGTCTTCTGTGGGTACCCTGCATCTGGCAAATCATCCTTTGCGCGCAAGTACATCCTTTCCACTGGACAATATGACTATATAAACCAAGATACACTTAAAACCAAAGAAAAATGCATAAAGGCAACAGAGGAGAGCTTACAAAAGAACAGGGCGGTTGTTGTAGACAACACTAACCCAGATAGGCCTACTCGAGAGTCCTACATCAATTTAGCCAAGAAGTATAATGTGCCCGTTAGATGCTTTTTATTTATGGCAAACAAGGATCTTGCAATGCACAACAATTACTTTAGAGCGTTTCACCGTCCATTGCTTGAAGCTATGAGAAACGTAGAAGACAAAAAGTCGCTGATTACGACCCAAAGCACGGCTACACCTGTGGCGGATTCTTCTACGGAGATGACTTCGTCGAATGACAATGATGGAGGGCAAACACACAACCCCAGTTCAGTAACCGTGACACTAACAAAAGTCAGAGAGGAACCAGTTCGTGAGCGACTACCCGATATGGTCTTTTCATCATACGCAAAGCGATATCAAGAACCAACAGTGGCAGAGGGCTTTTCTGAGATAAAGAAAATCAATTTTATCCCAGATAAGGATATTAAAGATGCTTGGGAGCGATGGTACTTTTAAGTCATAGATGTGTATATTAAATAAATTATAAATAATATATTGCTAAAAATGTGCGTACACTCGCGATGGTAATAGCAGAAATCGCCATTAACGGGCAGGGTTTTTTCCTTTGTCTGAAGAAGAGGTGGAGTGGCGGCTACGCAAGCGATTAAAGAAAGATTTGGAACTGGAACTGCTATGGCGTCTAGAGGTATGGTCCTGTGTCTCCGATGGCACTGCGGTATCTTCTGGCTCGTCATATATTTCAGTCTGGGTAGTCTTCTTCACCCAGACAACCTGCTCACCCGGTCCCGCCTGCGGAATAGGACCTTCGTAGCCAGCTGGAACATCGGTCGAAAGCTCTGACGGCAAGGCTGTGCTGTTTACTATGTCTGGAGCTCTACCTTTGCCCTTACCAGCGCTGATAGAGCTTTGTGTAGCAGGGATGTCTGAACTCTTGACAGAACTACGCCTGTGGAAGACGCCCTTGACTTTGTCAAAGATACTTTCATGGTCACCATCAAGGTAGTGCCTCTCACTCGAGGCAACAGACGTGCTATCTCTCGCCATGTTTTTAGTCTCACCAGCGTGTGTGTTTTTGGATCCAAAACAAACGGAGGACGCTATTTCATGGGAAGCGAGAGCAGGGGCGTCAACACCCATGCCGCAATGCTTACGGTCAAGCGACCCCGCTCTGTCGACATTAATAGCAGAATTACGCACACCTTCGGGCCTATCGTGGTTTGTATTATCAGTTGATCCCGATCCAGCCAAGTTAGCGGTTGGGATGGCAGGGTAATCCACGTTCAATCCAGAGGAATATGAGGCACGACGATGACTCATATGAGCCTCAAACGGGTTTTTGCGAATAGCGGCCACTGCCTCTGGAAGAGTATTCTGGGTCCTATGATGTACATTACCATGGATCACCTTGCTATTGTCTCTAGATGTCTGAATGGGGGCACCTAGCTTTGTACCTTGCGTGAGCGAATCATGGTTATAGTGGGGGACGTGAATAGAGTGGCCGTGATAGTCAGGGTGATGAGGGTCTCGTATTAAGTCATCTTTGCCATCGACATGGAGGCTTCCTCTGCGGTAATTAATGGGATGCTCGGAATGACCCACAATGCGAGGGATATCTACACCGAGTGCAGAATAGTTGGTCTCGGGATTTTCGATATGAGATATCGCTGGCTTATCTACGTGCATGGCGTGATGACGGGCGCTTTCGGGTCCGTGGCCTGTAACATATAGAGTACGAAGAGTTGTATTTCGAGGCTCCATATTAGTGGTAGTGGGCCCCTGTAGGGGGCCATTCTCTGCAGGAGGCCGCTGTTTGTCTTCATTAATGATTACATTAGTACTGTTGGGAGGCGTGCTAGTGCTGGCTGTATTAACTCGGGTCTTCTCATGGCTGTTGAGATCATTGATTCCAGATAAGGGTTCGTCCTGTTACCAAAGACAAATGCAAGGCAAAATAAGCACGTTGGTCATAAAAAACAAAAAAATCGTGCATGAATGATATTCGATGATAAACATACCGAATGTTTTGAGTCTTCCTGCGAGTTGGATGGCCGTATTGCGCCGGAGAAATCCTCATTGTATGGCTTTGTGGTACCTACGGAAGTGGTGGAGACTGTCGCAGGGAGATGTTCAGACTGAACTTTTTCTTTATTGGGCCCGGTCAATGGAAGCGACATCTTGCGGTGTGAAAATTCAAGGCCGTGATGATCCGTGGCTGATATACCCTTTGAACTGCTCAACGACTCTTCGTCTCCGTCACGGATGACTAATTTCCTTGCAGCTTCGACTACTGAGGATGCAGCCGTTGCGGCTGTGTGAGCTGCTGTAGCTGCACCTGCCAGGACTGCTTCAGCGATCGAAGTTCTTCGACCTACATTCGATGTTATAGCATCGGTATCCTTGGTAGTAGAGGCGTTATTAAAGTCTTTGATGGACTCTTTGGCATGATTGTTGGGAGCGATATTGTTGTTTGAAGGATTGTGCACTTGTGAAGGCAAAGGCAAAGGCATTCTGCCGATGATAGGCCCGGCCACATTACTAACGGAGCCATCGTGGACATTATTAGGGACAGCTGTGGCTGCTAC
This sequence comes from Lobosporangium transversale, assembly GCF_002105155.1. Lineage (NCBI taxonomy): Eukaryota > Fungi > Mortierellomycota > Mortierellomycetes > Mortierellales > Mortierellaceae > Lobosporangium > Lobosporangium transversale. The sequence continues at coordinate 47,490 of NW_019029037.1, read as the reverse complement.
CTTCAAAGGTGTAGCACTGGATGAATTTGATTGATATGAAGGCTGGAGAGCAACTTCAGGATGGATGTTGCAGGCATTTTCGCTGTTGTTGATATTCTGTAGTCGCTCTGGCAATTGCTTTGTATTGAGATATGAGTCCGTACTGCTAATCTGATCCATAGCTGTAGTAACAAATCGAATGCGTAGAGTTAGGTTGGAAATGGGTCAAGGCGTTGAGAGAAAGAGAGACTTTTTTCGTTTTATCCTGTGGAGGAAATGAGATCATGGCTTTTTGAGTTTAATATTTTTAGCAATTGCATTATTTCATGTGTTCAGATGATTCCGTTTCACCAAATGTCTCTGTTGCGTTGTTGCGTTCAATGAGAAGAATGTCTGATAATTAAAAGGCCAGCATCAGAGGTATTCATCGTCGAATACCAGATTGGGAATTATGGTAACCACGAACGAGTTGTTTTATACATGATTGTACCTTAAGGTCCGAAAAGGACTTGCTTTAAAACTCAAGATCACATATTTATCATCCATAATACAAAAGCAGAGATGTATACTAGAGTTGGGACGAGGCACTTGGTCAATATGGCATCATCGAATGATATGGAAGAACAGTAACTTAGGCTGCAAATAATTGCGAGTAGAATCCAGTGCACAAGGCTGTTCAGCGGGATTAGTGCTACGTTTGTTTCGATCGTTTTACCTCCACTTAATGTTTAAAGACACGTCCTAATGGACTTTGGGATATAAAAAAATATAATTGGTAATAGAAAAGTTGGTAGAACGAATTGTCATAACCTTGAAATTGATATGAAACCCGGATACCGAGAGATGAACTTGATTGTTGTAGACTTTCAACATGAAGTCTAGGTTACCTGGTAGGATGCTCCAACCTTTCTACCTTGCAAATCTGGCCATGTTTAGTTTAGTAAGGTAAAGCTCTATTCGCATTCACTCAAAAACTGGGATAATCGGTATTCGGGCTCGCCTGCAGATAGTGATGACCTGAAAGTATTATTTCATCAGCAGGGGTAAAGTGGTAAAATTAACTCGTCTCATGTCAAAAATACAAATGCAGTGCAGTGGAAGAGCCGTCTTTACTTTGTGTGGCATCATCATCCTTTCTTACTTTTTCACCCACCATCCACCATCCATTCAACTTTCCCTCTCATCAATACTACTAACTTTATTGGGTTTCCATCTTTCATACTTATTTTACATATTTGATTTCCCATCCCTTTTATTCTCGTTCTTTTTCTCTCATTCCCACACAACATCTCGTTCTTACAATGACGGTCAGCCTCGAAACCGCTAGGCCTATTGAGGAAGCCCCAAAGCAACTCTCAGTTGACACTGCCTCCACCAACCCCTCTTCTTCGCCTGACCATATAATATCGCCGGTATCCTCTCCCCTCTCTAATAAGGCTGTTGCCCTGGCTGTCGACAAATTCAAGGGCTTGAAGACAAAGTCGCCAACACGCACAGAGTTTCCTTCTATTCACCAGCCTGAGCAACATTTTCAATCTCATCATGAAGAGACGGACCATCCTTCACCTGTGGATAATAATGACTTTGATATCAAAAGGCCAACGACGTGGTTTCTTAATGGATACCGAAAGAGTCTTGACCAACGAAATTCGGGTGTCCCGACTAATTCTCCCACTGCAGGTGTTGAAGCTTTGACAGACGAAGACAGGCGTATGATGCATATCAAGACCGTATTCAACAAACTATTCAAACGCAAGAAAGACAAGAAGGGCAAAGACACTGACCAGATTGCTCTTGACGCCGAAGAATTACAACTCTGGAGGAATATCGCCCCCTTGGTTCACCAACCGTCTGCAGTTTTCATGGGACTCTCGTTTATTAGTGAAGACAAAGGAAGTGCATTGAGTGGCAGGAGCGATGTTGATTGGAATATGAATGTGATTCTTGCCCTTGTAAAGGTAAACCAGCAACCAGGCTATCGGTGTAGGGAATAAAATGTCGATGATCTCCTTGGTTGTGACAATTGTTGAATTGCTTTTCCACAGCCCATACGCCCATTCAATAAAAAAAGGCCATGATCTTTCATATCGGTTTGAAAGTGTGGAAATGAATAGGGAGCAAAAGGACGGAGAGCGGTAGAAGCCTTGCGATCTCGAGCTACGAGAAGCCGGCTGTCCTCTATTGTCTTTGTCATTTCGCAATTCGCCCAATGTCTTACAAATGTATTTGTACTCACTTTTAATCTTTTTGGTCATTAGGTCGTCATTCTACCATATACTTATACTTCCAAGGATACCAAAATTAGAAACAGGGAAAAGAAGGAAAGTAAGGCGCCTAAGGACAAGCTTTCTGCCAAAGAAAAAGAGGAGAAAGATGCTAAAGAACAGAAACGGTTCCTAGTCATCAAGGTTCAATACGGAGACTTTTTACCCAGCTGGTTGATTGAGCGCAGCCTTGACGATTTTGTAAATCTTTACGAATCATATCACCCTCCAATCCCAGAGACTCCTCTCTTATCTAAATCAATTAAAGTACCTAAACCCCCAGCTTGTATCCGCTCTCGCTTCAGAATTAGTAGCAGTAGCAGCAAATCTGCAGCGGCTTTGGCGGACGGCACGGATGCGGTTGATCCAGCGGATGGAAGCGATCCGACAGCTGAGGATGGGGGTTTAGTTGATGCTTTTGATCCAAAGTCGGCACGCAAATTGACACGTGAGCTGCAGACATTCCTTCAAGACATGATCCGATATGCAATGTATCTTCCAGATGCGGAGCGAATGTGTAATTTCTTGGAGCTTTCTGCATTGACCTTGGCCCATGTCCCTGATGGAGGTTATCAAGGCAAAGAGGGTTACTTAACCGTATTGAAGCAAAAGCGACTGATGGATGAAGGCCCATTGACTAATGCCGTCAAGAAAGTCTACCGTAAACCTGTTTCAAAGTATTTTGTAGTCCGCGATTCGTTCATTATCGTTGCTATGAGCCATAAGAATGTAAGAAGACGATGGTCCTTCATAACTATTTTTAAAACAATTGGATGCCTTTCTTTTTCTTTTTTAATTCTTTTAATTAACTCTACCATTTCTTTCTTCTTATTCTCGATCCATCGTCGCTCAGACTGAGATTCAGGACGTCATTTTACTAGACTCATCTTTTAAGGCCGCTAAATCTCCTCGCCATCTCCATGCACCCCACACGTTCGATATCATTAACTCGGAACTAAAGTTTCATGTCATGGCTAAATCTGACCATCGACGACGTCAGTTCATTGATAGTATCCGTAAGATGCCGGCTCTGTGGAAAGAACCAAAGCGATTTAACAGTTTTGCGCCTGTACGGAAGAACGTCAGTGCTCAGTGGTTGGTAGATGGCCGTGATTACTTTTGGAATGTCAGTAAGGCGCTTGACATGGCCAGAGAAAGCATCTACATTCTGGACTGGATGCTCTCACCCGAAATTCTGCTCCGTCGTCTGCAGCATGATGGAATGGAGTGGTGTCTGAAGGACCTCCTGGGTCGTAAGGCCAAGGAAGGTGTGAAGATTTACATTGTCATGTATAGTGAGGTAGACGCGGCATTACATCTTGCCTCGCTACGAGCCAAGAGACTCCTTCGCAAGATATGTCCGGAGAACATTCTAATTCAGCGTCATGGACCTAATTTAAAGACTGCTTGGTGGGCACATCATGAAAAACTTATTGTAGTCGATAACATGATCGCTTTTATCGGAGGACTTGATTTATGCTTCGGTCGTTGGGATACTGCAGAACACACACTGACTGACCTCAATGAAAGTGAGCTAGGACACTGCTGGCCAGGCCAAGACTATTCTAATCCTCGCATCAAGGATTTTTGTGATCTCTCAAAGCCTGAAGTGGATATGATTGATCGCTCTGAGAACCCCCGCATGCCCTGGCACGATGTTGGTCTTCAGATATTAGGTCAGCCCGCTAGAGATGTGGCTCGTCATTTTATACAACGATGGAACTTTTTGTGCAGGACCAAGCCCAAGCAAAAGAAGATTCCTTTCTTGTTGCCAAAACCAGACATTCCATTGTCAAAACTTAAGGAGATGGGTTTGGAGGGTACATGTGAACTCCAAATCTTACGGTCTGTGTCATCCTGGTCCATGGGCCTCAAAGATCCTGAGTGTAGTATTTTGACTGCGTATATTGCTGCCATTGAGCGTGCAGAGCACTTTATTTACATTGGTAAGTCTATAGAATGGGTATATGCGCATTCGCAGTTTTGTTCTCATACCGTTTGTCACTGTGACTAATATAATACACCATTTTTGCCGTGTTTTCATACTTTTTTTTTTTTTTTTTTTTTTTTTTAAAAAAAAAAAGAGAACCAATTCTTTATCACTTCAACTAATGTTAACAAGACCATTGTCCATAACGGTATCGGTCGCGCTTTAACAGACAGGATCATCAGGGCTCATAAGGCTAACGAAAAGTTCCGTGTGATCGTGGTGCTACCTCTTGTGCCTGGATTTGAAGGGGGTATCAACACTCCTGCAGCTACATCGGTGCGCATGGTTATGTTGAGTATCTATGAGACGATTTGCCACGGCAAGAACTCCATCTACGGGCGTCTAGCCACTGCTGGTGTAGTCAAGCCCCACAAGTACATTTCATTTTATGGGCTTCGAAATTGGGCCAAGATCGGAGAGAAGTTTATTACGGAACAAGTTTATATCCATGCCAAAATGATGATTGTGGACGATCGCATCGCCATCATTGGTTCTGGTGAGTTTTAGTTATTTCTAGTAAAAGTCTTTATACTTTCGATTCTGATTTACTAACAGTACGTATTATATATGAGTGTAGCCAACATTAATGAGCGTTCGATGCTGGGCAATCGTGACTCTGAGATTGCCGCGGTGGTACGAGACTTAGATTACATTGACTCTACTATGAACGGTATTCCATACAAGGTGTCTCGATTTGCACACACGTTGCGCATGAACCTGATGATGGAGCATCTAGGCCTTCCAGTGGGCCATGGCCATGATCATGATCATGACCAAACGGTTAGTCAATTGAGAGATGCGCCGTTTACAGAGCTTGATTTTGTGGACCCGGTGCATCCTGCGTTCTATGACGATATCTGGAAACACTATGCAGAAGCCAACACTGTTATTTTCCGAGAGATGTTCAAATGTATTCCAGATAGTACAGTCAGGTCGTGGTCACAATACATGAAGTTTAATGCAGAATCAAACGTGGATGACCCTCGCATGAAGGAGGAGAGGACGCTCAAAGATAAAGCCATGGACAAGATTTTAGGGCCGGCTATGGCTGAGCATTTCAAGCATACAGGGGATAATAGCGATGAAGAAGACGAGGAAAACGATCTGAACAAAGGAGTAACGAGCAATCTAGGCCGACGTCTTCGCAGCCATGGGGAGAAGCACAGCGTTGCAGACAAGGCAGCTGCTAGAAAGGCGCTGGCAGAAGATGATTCTGGTGATGATGAGGACCCAGTCCGAGATAGAGTCAAGGATGAGTACATTATTCAACATGACTTTTCAAGCGAGGATCTCCGAAAGCAGCGCAAGAGCAATAACAGTAGCCAAAAACGCCATGCAAATAGGCGTGATAACAACAATGATATGCAAAGCTTGTCTCAATCTGCGAAGGAGCTACGCACAAACGAGGAGATGACGCCTCAAGACAAAGCCATTGAAAAGGAGTTAGAGGAGGATGAGCGACTGGTCAGTCACGATAAGCAGAAAGAGAAGATGGGAGAGCAATCTCCTCAGGAGACCGAGGCTTTATCCGCTCAACGCCAGAGGAACGCTGTTAAACGTACTGCCAGTGCAATGGCGAAGTCCAAAGATGTGAGGATGGCGATGGAAAATGATTTGAGCAAAGTGCGGGGTCATCTTGTTGAGTGGCCTCTCGATTTTTTGAGAGATGAGATTGAAAATCACAACTTTTGCTATCCAAAGGATTACAATCATCCCATCGATCTTTACACGTGAAAAAATATACCCAATATTTAACGTATTTGATTAATGGAATAACTTATTCTATGAAGTAATAAAACGATGTCTATGAATGTGATCTCTGCTCTGCGACAGAGATTCGGATCATGTCTTGGACCTCCTTGCAGAGGCCTATAACATTTTCGCTGTTGATGACCTTGGTCTGTTGCATCTTTTTGTCTAGCGTACCTATCAAATCTAAGGTACTCAGCAACTCAATGCCCGAAAAGCTTTCTTCTTTGTATATGAAGTTAGCCACAGATGCTATAAGACGATGCAGAATATCCTCCGAGCCCTCCTTCTCAATGGCATTTACAATAGCACTCAAGCATTCTATGGTCCAATCCCCCTCTAGTCCCTCCAAAAGAAGGCCACCCCCGAAGACAGGCGGATTATGAGAAGCTTCCTTTACGTTCGTAATCTTGTCTCTAGCTTCCGCAATCTTGACTCCGATATTAAACGCCAATGATGCTGCAGTCTGACGGTGCTGATCCACAGAGGACAGAAGCATGTTGACCAACAGATGCTTGAGAGACTCGCGTGTTTTTGAAGAGAGAACATAGGTTCCGAGGAGGGGATCGCCAAAGGCGTTACAGGCAAGCCGAAGCGTAAGAGTGAGAGTAGATTTCGATAGCTCTGCTGATTGAGTTGCAGCAGCATCAAAGGCCTTGACTAATGTCAAGTTTCCATCCTTGGAATACACCTCTGCCACACGATCGTGAATAATCAGCATGCGGATGATATCCAGAACTGGGAATTGATTTTCATAGGGTAATAGTCCGATGATCTTCGTCAATAATGGTTTCCATGTTGCACCCAGCTCTCCTAATGAAGGCTCTGTAGTGTTATTCTTTTTCGCCTCGGCCAGTTTCTTAAGCCAAGCTTGGATCTTGTCCAGCTGCTTGAGCTCTGACTCTGAAAGACCGTTCCCTGAGGTCAAAAGTGATCTAAGCTTTGTAAACGGTGGATCCAAGTTATCGAGTGAGAGGAAAAGAATAGGTGTTCCTGAGAGATTATTGTAATTTTTGAATTCACGACGAGCATGCGGATGAGCTATTATTATGGATTTTCATGGTATAAGAAGAGGAAAAAAAAAAAAAACGAGCATAGATCAGCATCATGTCAAAATGTCAATATGAACTTTTTTTTTTTTTTTTTTTTTTTTTTACCTGGATGAACAGCATAGATCAGTGAGTCGATACTACTCCTCAACTCTGCCTGATTTGCGCCCGAAAACTCTGAATCCTTATCCCCTTTCAAGAAGAACATAAATGTTGGTGTCAATTGAATTCCATACGCTCTTTTAATCTCCTGAGTCATGGGCATACTAACATCCACTTTAACGCCCTTGATCTGACCATTCTTCAATAAGATCATCTCGTCAAAAATGGGAGCAATAGTATGACAAGGAGGGCATGTTGCTGAAGTAAAAAAGACTGCTACTGCGGCGTTATCTCGAATCAAGTTTTGAAGCTGCGTTAAATCTGTTGCGTAAGAGAGGATGGCGGTTCCTGATGCTCCTGCAGATGCAATGTTTGCTGCCAATGCATTAGCAGCAGGAGACCCAGAGGCTGCTGCAGCAACAGCTGCAGCTACAGAAAGAGGAGCTTGTTGATGTCGACTTGGACCAAACATATTTTCAATCATCGGTCTCAAGGACTGTCCAAAGGGGGTGCTCAAAAAGTCTGTTGGAAGAGATGTAATATGAGCTGGAATAGATTTCCCTACTAAAAATTGGCATACATCATTCGAGAAGTTGTTGCAATTGTTATCTACTCGTCATCATAAAAATTACAAGTGTAAAAAACATGAAAGTTATTACTTCATAATCGACTAGAACTTTAACAGTATTATGAAAGATGTTTTTTTTTTTTGCCATGACCCTTTCTTGAAAGAGAGCTTTGAGTACCAAGGAGATGATAGGCATCTGCAGTATAGGTTTGTCGCATCTCATCCATGAACTCCATAAAGACTTCCTGAGGAATCTCGGTTGTGCCCATATCAATACGCTCCATGGGCTGTCCATGATGTGTTGTTCCAGGAATAGCGCTCATGATGCCCTGGCCATAAAAGAATTCATGTCCGAATACAACAACAGAGGTATGATAAATGGCATCTAATTGAAAAGCATGGAAAATTTTGATTAATGTGCGTCAATTTTTTATATTTTATTAAAGAGACATTTGATATATATGAAAAAAAAGGAGAAGAGTAATACCGATCTGTCGACCCATAAGACCCATGGACATGGCTCGAGCCATGCCCTGAGACAGGTCATATACAAAAAGAGTAACTTTCTCGGGCATAGTATAAAGTGATATGACAGTCGAGTGTGGTCTACAATGAGTATGAACGTGCACAAAAAAAAAAAAAAAAAAAAAAAAGAGAAGGGAAATGAGGAGAAAGAGAGAAGGAGAGATTGGATTTTGGAAAAAAAGAAAAGAGGTTCAGTAGGATGCAAAAGCATGGAATGAAATGGAACGAAATGACGACCCGAAAAAGGGAAATAAATAAAAATTGTGCACAGCAAAATGGATACACGTATGCACCCACATGCCTGCCTGTGCATGTCCCGATCGCAAACAAACATTTCGCCCAATCCATAACACAGTTAATTGACTCTACAAAGTAAAGCTCATAGTCTCGAATTGGTATTGTTATATTTAATAATATCAAGCTATCATTGTCATCATACATTTATCGCTATCTTTTGTGGCATCTACCCTTTTTTCTTTTTCTTTTTCTTTTTTTAAGCAGCGCCTTTCTTCTTGCCCTTCTTCGACACTACCTTGAACGAAGTGTCAGATGAACCTCCAGCTCCGGTGCCGGATGTTGTAGCCGTGTTCATCGATGCAGGCGCCCCATTCGGATAAGCATCGGCTTTGCGACGCTTGATGAACTCGTCTGCGAATTGACGGCCATTCATCGACTTGGAGTTGGCATAAATTGATTCCGAAATGATCTCCACTGTCAATGGATCATGATTCAAAGGAAATGTCAACAGCATCTGGATAAAATCTTCCAATACAACATTTTGAAGATCTTTCAAGGCCTGTCGACACCAGCGCAAAAACTCCTCAGAAGGAGGGCGAGGCTCGTTCGAGTTAGAAGAGGTTGGCTTTACGGAAGTCGAGGCACTGACAGTCGGGGCAGCGGCGCGATTAATAGCTGCTGATGAAGAAGGGTTGCTTGAATGTTTAGATCCAACTTCGATCCAACTGTCCGAGTTTCTCGAGGCAGAGTGAGTAGGTGAGTTAAGCGAGGGATTTGAAGCAAAAACAGCCGAGCTGCGTGTCATCAGAGTGGGTTTGGATGCAGTAGCTCCTGAAGAAACTGTACCCCATGCTCCAGCTGAAGCCGGCACAGTAGCAGGCTAAAATCATTTAAAAAAATTTTAGTTGGTATATAAACTTGAAAACAACCGTCACTATCGTTCAAAGAAAGAAAGAAAGAAAAAAAAAAAGTCACCTTGGGGCTGATAGTATCGGCATATCGTCTGCCGATGGATCCGGTACCCGATGCAATAATTGCAGCTAATCCAGTGCTCTGGTTTCCGCTAGGAGTAGCAGAGACATTCGACTGCTGAGTAGCGGCACGAGCACGCTTCAGAGCAGCCTCTTCCTCTTGTTGAATCTCTTTCAAAGTCTTCTTCTTGGGGGTATTTGTGGCACCGCTACTCCAGGCTGGGGCACCAAGCATGCCCTTGGTGAAATCTAAGACATTGCTGCCAGTAGTAGTAACAGTACTTAACTGAGCTTGGCGTTCAGCCTTAGCTTCCTCAGCCTTCTTAGCTTCCATCTCCTGAATCTCGCGCAGTGTAGGGCCGCGTCTCTCTGGTGCATCATCATCAGCATTAATAGGCTTTGCCCAAGGCGCGGGACTGGCTTTGGTAATGCGATGTGTCGACTCTGTACCAGTAGAAAACGACGTTGCCTCGGACGAATTATCTTCGGCATACTCCTGGTCTTGACGTTCTTCTTCCTGATCAGCCTGATGGTGCCATTGTTCTTGCTCAGGCTCAACAGTAGCGACGGGCTCTGGTTCCTCTTCCTTCATGACTTCTTTAACAGGTTTGACAACATGGTTATCCATCTCTTTCTCCTCAACGTCAATTTGTTCGGCTGCGGCATTGCTGGTTTCAATGGACTGCTTTTCTTCTACCGCACTCTCAACAAGCTGCTGTTCCTTTTTATTATTATCATGAATCTCAAGACTTTCAAGGCGTTCTGCAAGAGATTGGGCAGCGGCACTGTCGTGTTGCGAAGGCAAACCATCCTGGGAGATAGGATGGTCATTGGAAACAGCTAAATTATCGTGATGTTGTTGATGTAGGGGTTGTTGTAGAGAGTCCTGCTGGAAGGGTTGGAACTGTTGTTGTTGCATCTGCATCTGAGGTAGCTGTTGCTGCTGTTGCTGAGGTTGCTGTTGCTGTGGTTGAGCTTGCAAGGGGTGAGAAGTCTGACTTCCATCTGTTTTATTAAAGTCAAAGTAGTTGTCAGAACTAGAGGGGATAATCGTAGTTGTCCAGGGACTCGAAGGTTGACCCATGCCCACCCCCATTCCTCCCCAAGGGATCGCAGTGCCTCCAGGTGTAGACGCCGTCTGTGCATGGAGCCCTGCAAATTGAATCTGTTGGTAACGCAGCTGTAACTGACGCTGTTGTGCCTGCTGTCGAGCAAGTAGCGCGGCAAGTGCATGTGGATCATTTCCAAGCTGTTGAGCTGCCATAAACTGTTGTTGATGCAATATTGCCTGCATCTGGCTTTGGCGTTGCAAAAGTTGCATGTACTGCTGCCGCTCAAGCTCTTGACTGTGCAAGCGTTGCTGCTGATCCATGTAATGAGGCCCTCCTAAAGGAGTATGGACGGCAGGCATGCTGGATGCAGATGATCTAGAGAAGGAATCAATACCCCAACCGCCACCTGACTCAACGTTTTGACCTCGACCACCGAAAAAGTTGGAACTCCATCTGGACTCTAACCCAGCTATATTGCCAGAAGGATCTTGGGTTGAATTTAACCCACTTCGTTGTTGATTAAGGCTGCTGGTGCTGCTAAACAGGTCCCCAGACGAATGTTGTTGTTGCTGCTGAAGTTGTTGCTGCATCAGCAGACGATCAACACCAAAGTTAGGGGTGCTGGGTGTTGTGGGAGCGCTCATGCCAACCCATCCAGAGCTCAGATTCATTTGCGATCCAGGTTGGCGAGTTTGAGCAAGCGAGGGAATGGAAGGTCGTAACGAGGTAGCAGAATGCACAGGTTGTTCCTGGCGAATTGCACCTGCTAACAAAAATGGCTTATCTTCTGACCCAACCATCCTGATCAAGGACCCAAGCGGCTCAAATGTTGGATCATGTTCACGCTTGACCAAAAGATCTGGTGTGAAAAAGCCTCCTTTATACCACTCATGCATCTCCTCGCTGGAAAAAGGGCCTTGGATGCTCCCGCTTGGATCTCTGTATAACCATTTGCTCAATTCAATTGGCCCGGATTCGAAGGGAGGTTCAGAAATTGCGGTCGGATTCGAATTTGAGGATTGATTGTTATCAAATGGCGCAAATTCAGCATCCTCTCGCACAGGACCAGTTCCTAAACCCTTGCCCGAGAGCAATGAGCTGGGGAAGAAAATGTCTGCAGACGATTCTTGGGGCTTTTGTTGCTGTGGCGTTGGCGAAGATTGGTCTACCTTGGCAGAGCTAGCTTCAGAAATAGAATCTTGAAGTCGTGAGGAAGAAGTAGTATTGCCTCCTGGTTGCGGTTCCTCTGTGGTCTTTAAACTTATGCTTTGGATATCATCAGAAGGGCGCTTTGAAGTCGAATCCTGTAGTCCTGCTAATGGTTGGAGCTCGTCTCCGTCACCAATGATACGAAAAACACCATTGGCATCGAATGACCCTACGGAGTTGCCGATAGGTGAGTTCCAAAGACCGTCGTCTTCTGGTTCGCGTTCGCGTTCGCGCTCACGTTCAATTTGCTCTGTGCGTCTGAAGGAATGACTACGACCTTCGCTGTTCAAATCTGTAGAATCGAAAAAGCAACATCATGGTTTTTTTTAGAGCTTCCTTTTTTTAAAAGAAATTCAATGGACGAGGTGCGCTAGAAAAATATATCAAACTCTGTTCTTACTTCTTGGCCTTGCACTTGCACCATGGCTCCTAGACTCATAATTGCGAGAATGGGAAGTCGCTTTATCAGACCGATCATAGCGACCACTGGAATGCTCACCTGCGTTAGAGAAGCTCTCGCGCCGTTGTCCGGGTGTTCTTTCTTGACCACCCTCTGCTGGTTGCGCGGTCCGGCGTGCCACTTCGCTGTTCACACTTCCAGCAAGAAGCTAATGCAGATCATAACAGCAAAAATGGGTTCTGTAAGCCTAACAAATTACATGTCATATAATAGAGCCCCAAATTAGAAAGAATTAACTTAATCCATTGTTTACCTTAATCTCCTGTTCAGAAAATGGAAGTGAGGACATTGGTGGTAAGGACTCTTCGCTGGTCATGTACTCGTGCCTTTCAAATTCGATTGGAAGTCCCGTGGGACGATACAGTGACAACATCAATTCCTTTGAATACTTAAAAGGGTTCAAAGAGTCCGCTGCGAAGGCACCAGTATTTGCGCCGCTATTGCTGCCACTTGCACCATCAAGCACGGTGGCCTCGAGGGCGGAACTCTGACTAGAGGATCCGTTTTGAGAGCGGACGTTGCTAGCAGCAATGGATGAATAACTAAAGACAGGCATAGCAGCCGTAGAAGTGGTGGCGGGCGTAGACTGATTCCAGTCCTGAAGAGGAGAAGCAGGAGGAGAAGATGCCTTAGCACTCTGGTCGGTGTTAGATTGGTTCGACTTTGGAAAGCGTCTCATCCTACGAGCGAGAACATGTGGGGATTAGCACCAGGAGATTCCATGATCGAAATGGATGCATTTAGCACGTGTGGATCAATGCCGTCAAAAGAGTCGCGTGTGTACCATTCAGGACCAAAGTTCATTGTATTAGAAGCCATGGTTGTTCAATTACTTGTTAGAGGGGATATGTGTATGTTTCTTGTTACTTTTTGCCGTTTGCCGAGTTGCGAATGCAAATTTAGCCAAAAGCAATACGTTTTCTGCGTGCTTTTCTGAAGGAGGATTTATATATTTCTTCTCGACGAAGGATGATTCAATGGCAGGATTGAAGCAGAAGGAAAAAGAAAAAAGAAGAGAAAAGATTTCAGAAAAGCAACGTTTGTTATTGTGTTTGTATTTTACGAAACCGAGTCAAGTGACGTCTTGAGGCTCCTTTTTTTGGTTCCTCAATCAACCTCATCTCACTTCCATTTACCTTCCATGTCTCTGCAGTCAAGATGTCGCGGGCAGGGATGATACGGAAAACTGCAGACACTGCCGCAAGAACTCTCGATGCTCCAGTGAATTCACAAAGCAGCTCGCCTTTATTGGCTCCACATTCTGACAGTCGAGATCTACGAATGGATCAGTCAACAGCTTTAGCCGGGAATACATCTGATCAAGGCTATCAACAGGACCAGGACCGGGAGCGTGAAGACCGAGAGCACACTGAAGCGCGGCGATTGAAACTAGCCTCAATCATTCTTTTCATCTGCATCATCTCATTTGTGCTCCAAACAGTACGTGTCAAATCCTGTTGAATCGCAGCTTTTTTTTTTATGAATGCTTCTGGAAGTCTATGATAACATTTCTCATCTCACAATTGCGCATAATGAATAGGAGCTTACAAAATTTGTGCAAACATCCATGGGCTATCAGAAGCCATACTTTATCCTTTATATATCCCATTCCTTTTGGGCTATTGCTCTCCCACTACAGTTCATATATTCTACCTATCTTTCACCCGGCGCTCCAGGATCGCATCTGACATTGCAAGAGCGCATCAGCTATTTTGCGAAACTAGTACGGCATTCCACACACGATCTCTATCACAGGAAGTCTGAGTACATTTTAGTTGGACAAGCAACAGTAACAGACCCTACAATACCGTCATCAACACCCTTTTCTCATGCAGGGCAAGAGGCAAAGAGTTTATGGAAATACCTCTTTTATGTCACATTTGGGATGACTATTCTATTCATGGTTCCTTCGTATCTGTGGTACTCATGTGTGGCTATGACCTCAATGGCGAATTTAACTGCTATCTACAACACAGCCTGTTTCTTTGCCTACTTGTTCTCAGTCGTGCTATTGAATGAAAAGATTGTGGTAAACAAAGTTATTGCTGTCATCCTTTCCTTGCTTGGAGTCGCCATTATCAGCTTAACCGTTGAGGATACCACTGTCCCAGATGACCAAGGAAAAAAACATTCGACTGTCGCCCTTGTGGGAGATTTTCTAGCTCTTATTGGTGCAGCTCTCTATGGCTTTGAAGAGGTACATTCATAAAAATAGAAGATAGCGATGATGACAAGGCGCCGCATACTAATTTGTCGTTTCTATATCCCATATATCGACTAGGTTGTCTACAAAAAATACGCATCCTCAAAGATTCAACCAGTTGTTTTTGCTAATACATTGACAGGGCTAATGGGTGTAGTCACATGCACAATGCTTTGGATACCAATCCCTCTACTCCACTGGATGGGCCATGAAGTTTTCGAGTTGCCGACACTGAACGAATTTTCATCAATTCTAATGATTGCAACACTGGGACTAGTTTACAATGGTTGCTTTATGATTGTGGTCTCGCAGACAAGTCCGGTGTTTGCTGCAGTAGGTGTGATGGCTACAATCCCTTTGGTGGCACTTACAGACTGGTTACTTTTTAATGAGACCATTGGTTGGGGTGATATCGTCGGTGGGTTAAGCATCATTGCAGGATTTGCTATCCTAATGCGCGAGAATCACAAGGCTCTTTAAATTTGTACGTATTATTTGTATGTTTATATTTATTTTTAAAGCATAGAACTTTAGAGGGATAGTTCCGTTATAAACGCCACTAATAAACGCACTCCATAGAAAAAATTAAGGAACTTGTTTGCCACCGTATTTTCAATCTAATCTGTCTTTTTCTGATCCTCTTGGAGCATGAAATGTTCAGGGTAGAATAATGTTTGAGGCAAGCGCATCGTTTTACTTCATTTTCCGTAAGCTGCGATCGTCGTTGTACGGAATTTTGCTAAACATTGCCTCTTTTTAACCATTTAGACTCTTGCACCAAAACTCGGTAGTAAGCCTCCGTTGCAGCAAGGCGCGTTAGGCAACAACAGCAGCGCAAATAATACCGATCAGGGTCGCAGGAACATCAATGCAACACCATCTACAGTTGCAAACCTTCATTCAACTGTAAATAACATTACCATTCCACATGTAGTCAGACCTGGCGATGTTTCGCAGACAGGGCAGGGATCTTCCCTATCACGCCAAACCAACCCTTTTGCTAAAGGATTCATAGGGACACGTTCCACCAACTCACCCTCCACAAAATCTTCTACAGCCCCTATCAATAACACAGTACATCAACCAGTGATTGAGATGGCTAGAAACACCTCTAGCGATCGCAGAAATCAACAAGTTACTATTGCAGTGAAAGGTGGACATGTGTCAAGTGTACAACAGAAACCAGAAAATCTTACCAAGCAGTCTATGGGCTCGAAAACTCCACCTTCAGATCCGGATGCCTCCTTTAATGCTGATGACTTCCTTTTAGGAAGCGATGGATTGGCACTGACAGACCTTATAGATGGTTTGCATGAAAATAAAGATGAGGTATCATTAAGCTGGACACCCACACCTCCTCGGATCCAGAAACCATCACTCTCCGGAACAATACAACCATTGTCGATACCAAAAGGTGACATAGTCCTCCGGTCCTCTACCTCGCCAACAAGTACTGGAGCATCTGTCAGGAGTGCAAACCTCATGGGATCGACTTCTGATATTGTGCCAGAGAAAGAAAATCACACATCAACAGGTTCCTCTTCTACTCACTCACTGTCTTCACCATCAGGATCTGTTGGGCTACCTATTATTAGCGATATTGGCAGACGGACAACATACTCTAATCGATCCAGCACACCACGGGTTTTGGCTCCTAATTCACAGGAGCATCCAAGTAATCGGCCGAACGAGGAAGATACAATTGATCATCGATTAGTACAAAAAAATGAGAGACAGTTAGTCCTTGCTGCCAGGAACCTTCAGGACCACGAACGACGTGGGCTCATGAGGAGCCAAAGCTCGCCATCAACTGGAAGTAATCCTTCTCCTCTTCCTATGCGTAGCAGGCGGAGATTGCCTGGTCCTGCTGGAGAGCTTCCTGTGTTGGTACGTAGCGATTATCCATGGTAGTTTTTAAGGATTTTCATGAAACGCACTCCCAATTATGTTAAGTCCTTGTAACCCATACATGTCGCCTCCAAGTAGAGTGAAGAGGAAAAAAGGCAGTTATTTCAGTCCCGCGGGACACCTTTTAATAAGGAGGCTTCGACGACTGCTGCTGGAAGCATCAGTCCAAATTCTTCGATCAAGAAAAAGATGAAAGCTGCTGTATACAATGGGCCTGTCGATAGTATGTTTACCACTGCCGCGTGGGAACAGATGTTGAGGACTTATGGCCTTCCGGACTATAAACGTAAATATTCTCGGATAAACCTCTATCAAATTAAATTCCAAAATACTGATGTTTCAATACGATCGATCAAGTTGGCCTTTTGACAAATTTTTTATTTTTTTTTCCTGCCATAACACAGCATCAACGCTAGCGAAGTTTAAAGGGATTACACCATTAGTGGAACACACTTTATCAGACATCGAGAACCGCCAAGAACTCCATCGTGGCAAGATATCATCACTTGTAGTCATGATTAAGGATGTGGTGCTTACAGAAATTGATGCGTCAGTGACGCTGCTTGACCCCTCGGGCGAGATGCGAGGTACTGTGCATCGGACAGTCCTTGAACAATACAAAAACAATGAGATCAGAGCAGGCACAGTTTTGGCATTGAAAAATGTAGGTCTTCTAATGGATACCATCGAATTCCTTGGAATAAAAATAGCTATAATAACTTGCATTTTTAATCAACTTTTATAGGTATCTGTATTCTCGCCAACGCCGATATCGCACTACTTGATTATCACTTCCCGAAATATAGTTGGGATGTTTTTACCGCAGCCAGCCGCAATCATCCTTTCACAAGGCTCAACACAGGAACGGTTTTCACAGAAGAGAAAAAGAGGGCAAGGCAGTCAGGAATCCGATAGCAGTAGGGGCTCTTGGGTTGGAAGCTCTCCGGGGATCCTCAATGGCAATGGTATTTCGCAGTCGTTGGGAGGGAAAAATGACACGCAGCAACCATTGACTATAAACTCTTCATCAGCATCGAATGCCTCGAATCTGTCAAGTGCCTCTCTTTCACTCCAAATATCTACAGCTGAGTCTATGAGTCAGCGAAGTATTTCATGGTCTGCAACTCCAGAGGATACTGGTACGGTTCTTGAGAATGCTGGTAGTATGAATTCAGTCCCACTGGGGCAGAATAGAACCATAGTGAAAGCAGAAGGTACAATATCTGTGGCAACAAGACGAGCTACGGATATCATTGCGGCTTCATCTCTGCCCACTGCTCAGGAGCAAACGAAGGATGAATCATCCTTGTCGTCACCACGAGTGTCGCAAACTCAAGAGGTTCAATTTCAGAGTTTACGACAGACAATTGGTGATGCGAGTGCGCAACCTGTGGTACATGGTCAGACTCAATCGGAGGATATTACGGCCACGCCTTTGATTTCATTAGGCGTTATGACGCCAAACGTATTGAGAGCTGAAACTCCAAATATAGCAAAGGGGGAGAGCCGAAGGGTTTTGTCATCTTTCGCAGCGCCACCAAGTCTAAGGAAACGATCCTCGCATTCGAATGCAAGTCAAAAGTCGGATTCTGCAACCTCAAGCAGTTCAACTTCAGCAGTAGTTGCAGATGTGAGTGCATCTACCAACGCGTCCAAAAAATCTATCCGATCTAAAAGTCACTTGACGCCAACACCATCCAGAAAGGCAATATTGAGGCGTCAACCTAGTTCATCTGATTGGTTAGATGATCTTGGCGAAGATGATTTAGCGGGAGCTCTTGATGATGATCGTAATTTGAGCTTAACAGAACCGCCGGCGCCTGTCGTCCACCGTGTACAGGAAACTGCATCGGTCGTAGCTACTACAACAACTACTACTATTAATGCTACCGCTACTACTGCAGCTAAACCCTCCATTGAGCAAGATGAGGATGATGACGATGATTTGGATAATTTGCTAGATGGCCTAGATGATTATGAATTGTTTGATATTTAGTTTTTCTCTAAGTAATAAAGTACCACTCTTGATTATGTCTGCTCTGGAAGAAAGAGGAGGTTGGAGAATAGGAAGGAGAGGAGAAACACGCCCAGGGTCCATGACTTGCAACCTGAAGGCATGTCATGAAAAGTATAGAGTGAGCGGATTTTAAATAATTTGCTCCAAGGTGGATCGACAAAAGTCCCTGTTCCTAGGCAATGGTGATTTAAAATTTTAGATTCTCGATGCAGATGTCATGATGCACAAAAGTTGTGCTATACACATTCTCCTCAAGAAGTATCTTATAGCAGACCAAAAGCCAAAAAAAAAAAAAAAAAAAAAAAAAAAAAAGTTTCATTGCTTTCCTTTCACTTTATGTTACTCCGTCGACTATGTCCCTGGGCTCGATATTCCGATGATCAAACTCATTCTTGCTCAACCACTCAAACTAAAGTAACTTCGAGCTGCGTTTTACATACTTTAAATATCCCTTTTTTTTGTTTTTATTTAAAAATAGAAATAAAAGTATGACGTTACCATATCCCGCAGTGGAAAGCCCTGTCAAAGCTCCAAGGTAAAGGAAACATGCCTATGAAGAAATAAATCGTCAGTGTTTTATCAAAGACACTATTGATTCCGCATATTTGAATATTCTTCCTGTAGGTGTCGAAAGGCCCGATGTCTTTTTTGAGAAACAGAAAGTCATTACTGAATCATTTATTCTGTCGGAGATAATCTTATTTTACATACATCTACGCTGTGTGTGTTAACGGAAGAAGAAAAAGTTGAAAGACTTCTCGGTCACCCGGGATCGATATCGCTATTCAAAAGACCGACAAGACTTTCAACGTCACTTCAGATTAAACCAGGGCCTTCTTCAGTGAACGATGCCTTTTTACCATGCGCACACACATACACTATTTATATATATATATATATATATATATATATATATATATATTAAGCAATAAAATAGCTATTATTTATTACTTTAAAGTGAGACTTGATCGTGGCTGAGTTCCTCTCCGAAGGGATGGATAACATTGATCCATGTATACTGCACTGCGCACAGACCAGATCAAGCTTCCCCCTTTCCAAAGAAAGTTTTAGGCTAAAATAATTTTTCACTAAGGACAAACAGATCATACACAGACCTTGTACACAGACATATCAAAATTCTTGGTGGACGTCACCTGAGTCTCCAAGGTCGCCAACGTTACCGAAAATTTATAATCATGAAGACCTCACCTGAGTTTTCTTGGTCGCCAACGTTGCAACCTTGGAAAAGCTGGCTTTTTTATTTTATTTTTTTTTTATCCTTCGTAAAAAAGAAATTCCATTCCAAGAAAAGTAAAGATTCATACCGCTGGCTTCTGGTCCATATGCGGCTAGATTTCATCTTTTTTTTTTTTTTTTTTCTTTTTTTTTACTTTTGCGGAAACCATGCACAACAGATTAACATTTATACATACAAACATTCAGGTAGAACTTTACCATATTAGAATAGGATAACGTTCCGGAGGAAAAAAAATAAGAACATTTATTCAATTGCTACCTTGTTTAAGCTATGAAAACAATAACGAGTGTTACATTTATTTGATACATACAAAGATACAAATTGAAAGAGGTGGGGCAGGATCTGAGATCGTAAATCAAGCGATATAAGGCATGAACAAGGTCTCAACAGATACAATACATCAACTGGCGAGGTTCCCTTCGGATATTGATATCCAGATAGTCAAAGGCAGCATGGCTAATAGGCATCTAAAACGTGCCAATGGAATCCCACAGAAAGAAAAAAAAACTCAGATTGGCTCTCTATACATGACTATTGTTCGGTTTTATTTGAGCTTCCGCCCATGTCCCCTTTGGAAACTTTTCTTCTCCGCTCTCACACATTTGTAATTCACTTTGTGACAACAATATACATGTACCTTACAATAACTCGATTGTCTACCAGATTAAGGCGAATGAACAAACCTATAAAATGATGCGCATCTCCACTTTTCACTTTCTTTCTCTCTTTTCTTCCACAACACTCAGTATCCTTTCTCAAAAAAAAAAAAAAAAAAAAAACTCCATCTACACGAAATTTATCGTTATGGACAATACCTTTACCCTCTTCCACATCTAGAATTATCCCTCCACCTTTGTTTTCCTCTCCAAGAAGAACAAATTAACCTCACATGCAACCAGTTGCTGCCCATGAAAACGCCGTAAATCTTTCCACAGGAAACCCTTGTGACGCAGATCGTGCAATTCATTCCACAGGCAACACCAACAACACTACCACACTCACACTCACACCCACCAACTCTTTAGCTTTCAACCCCAAACACGAGTCTGGTATCATTAACAATGATGACAACAACGATGTCGACTCCCTAAACATCCTTGAAAGGGGTCCTGTCCCCAGTACTCTCGGCGCTCCCGACCAGGTCTCACCATATACTGAACCGGTGACTGAAATGCCGAATAGGCCTTTTTTGTTTGGACTTCGTACCTCGAAGAACTTCATTACTCTGACCATCCTCCTTGCTCTCTTCACGGACATGGTCACTTATGGCATCATCATCCCTATTATGCCTTCTATTATCAAGGAAATGAATGGTGACTCGACTATGACCGGTGTCCTTGTTGCCGTTTATGCTGCTGGTATCATGTCCGCTTCACCTCTCTTTGGTACTCTCTCCGATAAGATGGCCTCGCGTCGTCTACCTATGATAATTGGCCTTTCTGGTATGCTGATTGCAACTATTATTTTCATGTTGGCCAGAACTTACTGGCTCTTGATCATCGCTCGTTTCTGTCAAGGCGTTTCTGGAGGCGCTGTCTGGACCTTGGGGCTGGCTTTGATGACGGACTCGTTCCCGGCCAACCAGATGGGCGTTCAAATGGGCAAATCACTTATTGGACATACAATGGGCCTCCTAGGTGGGCCCCCAATTGGTGGAGTTCTTCACGATGCATTCGGAGCCAAGGCACCATTTTACTTCTGCATCGCCTTTGCAGCCCTGGACATCTTTTGCCTCTCCATACTGATCGAAATGCGCGCAGATGAAGTACTCTTAATCCGCCAATTTGAACCCGAGCTCCGGGAACGTGCCATAGCTAGAGGCGAGGAGATCGAGGAACCCAAACAGACCTCTATTTGGAGGCTGATAATCACTCCTCGTTTGCTTGCCGCTGTATGTGTCACCACGCTCGAAGCCTTTGATCTAGCTTCTCTCGAACCCACACTCCCTTACTACCTTAATGCTCGTTTTGGCATGACTGAAGGTCAGATTGGTCTTGTCTTTATTGCTTTTACTATGCCGACCATTGTTTCTCCCTTGGCTGGATGGATATCGGACCGCTATGGTGCTCGCTATCTCTGCGCTGGCGCCGTGGCTTGTTGTGCCAGCTTTATGCTTATCCTCAGTATCGAAAGTAAGCCGCTGTGGGGTATTATCCTAAATCTGATCTGTATTGGTCTTTCAACCTCCAGTTTCATTGCCCCAGTTTTGGGCGAGATTTCAGCCGTGGTACGACGAACGGGAGACAAGAATGCATATGCGAGAGCGTTCGCGATCTTCAATATAGCGTTCAGTTTTGGAATGTTGATCGGACCGATCTTGGCAGGGTTTGTTTATCAAAAGCATGGCTTCAAATGGAATTGCATCGTCATTGCCTGTGTTCTGTACTTTTTTGTGCCCATGCTGTTGCTTTGGATGGGCGATCGTAAGGCGAAGATGGAGGACGTGGCTTTGTATGAGCGTGAAGAGCAGGAACGCAAGAGGCAGCTTCATGAAATCGAAATCATCAAAGCAGAGAGAAAGGCTGCTGAAGAACTCAACCAGAAAACATTAGTTTAAAAGGCATGTCAAACAGTTGTTCCTTCATTTGACACTCAGTATTAGTTCCTTGGATTCAACTTCTTTGCCATATACATATATATATTTTTAATAAAAGATCAGAGACCTGGCTTCATGATTATTGTCGTGAAGATTTTGCCTTTGAACTTGAGTCGTTCTGTTCTTCAATAATGGCCTTCCATTCATTCATCTGATCAAGGATCTTGCGCTCTTTACGTCTCATCTTTTTTTTTTTTTTTTTTTTTTTTTTTAGTGAAAGTAGTTGTAGATATAATAAAAAAGAAGTTAAGCTTGTATACATGCTTGAAGTTCGCGATTTTAATGGTAATGAGGAAAAAATAATAAAAAACATGCCTTCAAGTAATCCTTTTTGTTCTCATGATCGTATCCAAGCAAATGGCATATTCCATGAGCATAGAGGACTGGTAGTCGATCATTAATGTCAACACCGTGTTCTCCACACCAGCGATCGAGATAGCGCATTGATATAACAATATCGCCCAAATTTCTTTCATCAACCGACTGTGGTTTTGGTAGCTTTCCCGGTTTTAGTGCCTATCCACAATAGACGAGAAAATAAAAATCTCCACAAGCTCAATATGACAATACTCATACATAATCTCATGTTAACATATTCGAAGAGTGTAGTATTGTACCTCTACAAAAGGAAACGATAGAATGTCTGTAGGTTTATCTTTCCCTCTGTACTCTCTATTCAACTTGCGTATTGTCTTGTCAACAGTAAACATGACGCCAATGTCATAATTGGGATATCCTGCTGCAGTTATGAGCATCTGAATTGTCTTTTTGATACTCGGCTTGTCCAAACGGAATATGTATTGTTTGTTTATCAATCGAATCATAGCGATGAGTCAGGTTTAACATGAAGCCATGTCTCATTCTTTTTGAAGATTCATTTATTGTTTATTGCCTTCATTTTGGAATCAACGCTCCGCCACGCGTTCAGCCACACAAAAACTCACCACGGCAATTTAGAGGCATTTGTTATTTAAAGGCATTTGTTATTTAAAGGCAGTTCTATGACAACTAACCTATGACATGCCTGTAAAATCAAGCCGGCGAGCGAGTCTCTTGCCATCTTCTGATGTTAAATCATATGCGTCTAGTATTTCAAAATCATATTTGCATAGAAGGAAAGAATAACGTTTTGAATTTGAGGCAATAAAAGAGTTAGATTGGATTGTACTCACTCTCTCCATGGAGCCCTTTTTTTTCGCCATGTTCATAGCACGTACCGAGAGCTTCTGCTTTTCGCTTGAGTTTAGCTGCTTCTGGGGTCTCACGTACATGTTTGGGTAAATTTTCCAAGGGTGTTGGCCTTGGCTTGTTGAAGAAGTAAGGATGAAGCAGTGCCTAAAGATTGTGAAAAAGGTGGTGAATATTACAATAGTTGCGAGCTATTTCTCTCAATGCAGCTGTATATATGGACATATTGGTTGGTTATAACCACATACTTCTCGTGCTGATATACGGCGGTTAGGATCATAAATTAACATGCTTTCTAAGAGTTCAAGTGTATCCGCTCCTGCCGCTGTGAATAAAAGCCTAAGAGGCGTTTTTGGATATTGTTTAAACTTAATGTAGTTAGGTAAGGACTCCATTCCCTGAAGAAGAAGATATTTAGATGAAATGATATAGGCGGTTTAGTGGGGTATTCGCTTCTCTGATCATGCCATTAGATAACATATTGCAAAGCTATAGTCACTCAGCATACAGGCCAATCTGCTTCTGTAGGAGTTCCCAATGCCCTGAACATCGTATCCAGCTGATCCATATCGGTATTACCAGGTAAGTATGGGTTTCGAAGCAAAAGTTCAGCAAAAATGCACCCAATAGCCCAAATATCTACACCGTATCCGTATTCCCTAGCACCGAAAAGTAGCTCTGGCGCTCGATACCATCTATTAAATAAAAGAAAAGATGAAAGAATAGAACATTTAATCCAAGGTTGGGCTGAAGCCACAAAGTTACTTAGTAATCAATTCCTTAACTGTCATTCTAACCTGGTGACAACTTGTGCGGTTAATTGCCGATTGCGATCTCCAAAGTCTCGAGCTAAACCAAAATCTGCAAGTTTGAGCTGTCCATCTCGCCCCAAAAGCAAGTTGTTTGGTTTCATATCCTATATTGAAATAATAAGAAGAACAAATGAAAACAGCATAAGTATTTTTCTTCTTCTTCCGCGATAGGCCTTCACTTTAAACCGTAATGCGCTTCATACCCTATGAAGGATCCAATTTCTGTGACAGTGGTCAAGGCCACGGAGAGTCATGAGCATCCAGTGCTTAACATCTCCCGGCATGAACACGATGCTTTTATCTTTGATGATCATCTCCAGATCAGATTCCAAGAATTCAAGGACAAGGTTGAGATTTGTCTTGTGAAAGTAAACTTCCATCAGCTATAAATCATTCATATTACAAAGGGTTTATTCCAAGGTTAATGGCTCATAATTTCATGTAAGGTTTTGAAGGGAAAAAAAATAGTTATAATAAACGTGCCTCAATCACATTTGGATGCCGCAGTTCCTGTAAGGTCTTGACCTCACGAATAGCACTCATATCAAGCCCATCTTTAAACTGACCAATCTTGATCTTTTTGATAGCTACTACCTTCTTTGTTGATAGTTGTCG
The DNA here is from genome assembly GCF_002105155.1 of Lobosporangium transversale. NCBI lineage: Eukaryota > Fungi > Mortierellomycota > Mortierellomycetes > Mortierellales > Mortierellaceae > Lobosporangium > Lobosporangium transversale. The sequence goes on along the minus strand of NW_019029037.1, from coordinate 22,738 downwards.
CCCTATGAGTACATTTTTTTAAATGTTGTTTTGCGTATGTTGATGAGTTCACTGTTATCGATAGTACATGTCCTATTCTCCTGATATGCCATTTTTTTTTCTCAACATAGTCATCGACCACGTTGTTGCATAGAGCTATGGTCATACCAACATATACAACGGCATAAGCACCCTCTCCAACCTTCTTATCTTTCTTGTAGTCCCTGTAGATGTCTGCATTATGTTGTTCTGCGTGATTTCTGATGGATGCCATTGCGGAAGAGAAGGCGTGGTGTGAATGAATGCAGAAAGGTCTTGCCACCATTTCACTCCTATAGCCACAAGCCACATTCCAACAGCAATGTCAAAAAGAAAAGAAAAACTCCACACTCCGAACTCTTTTCTTCTTTTTCATTCCATTGACCTCGCTTTCCATTCAGCTTAGATCACTGTTCAATTTGCATAGTATAACATGAGCAATGAAGGCGAGTGGACCACTGTTACTTCCAAGCACTCGACAGGTCATAAACCACAGCGCCCCTTTTCCACTGCTGGAGGCTCTGCTACACCCTTGTCCTCCAAACCCGAGTCGTTGCGAAGCGCTGCAGCAGACAAATATGCAGGGAGCAGTAGCAACAGGACCGGACACCACAACCATCACCATCACAGCAACAAGAAGGCAACTAGAAAGGATGCGTCTTCTACATCTACTAATGTAGCCACAACAAAGGCAAACGTTGGTGGTGGTGGTAATGGTAGTAGTAGCAAGCAAATGAGCCGCTCTCGCTCCAGTTCTATCTCTAGTGGCTCTGATTCTTCTCAATCAGACGATTTGGCCTCTGCTTCAGGATCTGGATCGAACCGTCTTCCATACCATATTACGATCATGATCCATTGCCCTTTCCAATCCTGTGATATGACAGATCCTCTTACAGACTCGACCTCGCTCGTTCTCCATTTGAAGGAAGCACACAAGATTGTGTTCAAGAACATTCATCATATGTTTATTATGCTAGATCGATATCTGAACCATTGGGCTAATGAGATCGAAGCCAAGGGTATTGAGAATGTGGCGGCGAAAGAGAATGAGGCGGACGAATTTTATACAATTGATCCGTTGGTTTTGGCTTCGGATCGAGTTTTGAGAGATGTGATTCAACGCGAAAAGTTGAATGAAATTTTAAAACTCCAGGAGAAGGAGCGACATGAGGATGCTAAACTGAAACGAAAGTGTCTCTTCTGCAAGAACATCTGCGATAACAGGCAAGTCTCTGTTCTAGTTATTTTTTTTTTCTCCTATTCTTTTCTTTTTCTAATTGCTTGCTTTTGCTTTCCCCTATCTTTTTTCTTTCTTCTATTTAGATCGATTTTGTTTAAACATATGTTTGCTGAACATAATTTCAACATTGGTCTACCAGATAATCTTGTCAATGTGAATGAGTTTCTGGATATGCTAGAAGCCAAGCTGACTAGGTGAGACCTATACTCAGCAACATGTCTCATAGCCATTTAATTTCTTTTAAATGAATGACACAACTAACTTTTTTTTCTTTATTTTTTTTTATTTTTATTTTTTTTTTACAAGCCTTCAATGCCTTTACTGCGAAAAGACATTTACATCGCCAGCGGTTCTCCGGAAGCACATGCGTAAGAAGAAGCACTTCAAAATCAGCGCCCGCAATCGTCTCTATGACCAGTTTTACGTGATTAATTATTTGGAACCTGGCAAAAACTGGGAGAACTTTGAGCATGATCGGTACGACTCGGATGATGACCGTAGAGATGACTCATGGGCTGACTGGGACGATGCATTAGAGGAGGAAAAGACAAAGTGTTTGTTTGAAGATCAATATTTCGACTCAGCACAACAGGCACGTGAACATATGAAGGTGGCCCATGGGTTTGATCTGGAAGGAGAGAGGCGCCGGCTAGGACTGGACTTTTATCAGACCATCACACTGATCAACTACATCCGTCGTCAAACAATGTTGGGTTTATGCTTCTACTGTTTAACAAAGGATCCTCGGAATATGGACAATAATAATCAACAGGCAGATCTCCAGAGTGAGAGGGAAGAGGATCAGGATAGTGGGGATTGGTTGGTAAAGCATTTGCAGGAGGCAGGTTGTGGAAGCAAGGTACCAAGCATGGATGCAGATTTCTGGAAGGATGCGCAGTTCCTGCTGCCTATGCTTGAGAACGATCCTCTGCTAATGATTTTTGGAGAGGAAGATTCGGAGGACGATATTGCAGAGTCGAATCCTGGAGTGATATCTTCTGAAGAAAATGACAGCGATGAGGGTGATGACTAATATAATTTAGATAATTAAAGTTTTTCTTTTAAACAATTTTTATTGCAGGTACTTTGGGCACTTTTGTCTATTCTTGTTTGCTATGTGAATTTTTACGCTTGGAAGAAGAGGCCTTGGGCTTGATAACTGGTGGTGGTGGCGGATCGGCGAGTGATTGGAGAACGAATGCAGAAGATGCTTGAGCCAGACCATAGATGGCTACACCAATGAGAGGGATACTGCATCCAATATAGAACACGACACCAAATCCTAGGAGAACACTCTTTCTGTAATTGAACCACTTCCGTTTCTGGTAATGTGACATTCCCACACGAATGAAGTAAGGATCCAATAGCTCGCGTGTCAGAGCCCTGCATGCAAAGAAACCTTTCAAGATATAGATAGAGACGCTTCGCGGCAACATGAATGACATGAGTGCAAAGACAATGGCCAAAGGTTTCGAACCGATGGATTGGATAGTCGACAGAAAGGAAGCAATAGGGAATGCAAAACGACCCACGACAGGTACCCAAGATAGAACCAAGAATAATAATGCCCATTTGAGACGTCTCCAGGTTCGGCGGACATATCGCCACATTTCCTGCCAATGTCGTACACGATAAGGATAGGCTAATAAAGCTGGTGTGAAGGGTCCACGATGATCCATGATGTAAATCGACGGGGAGGTAGGGTCAACTGCTGTGGGGTCCCTGGCCTGTTGCTGCTTTGCATGCTCATGTTCCTGTATCAATAAATGATCCGAATACATCAATGCATCCACAAAGATGTCATCAAGATACTGTGGATACAGGTATCTCAAAAATAACAAGCCAAGTAATGGGATTGAGCTCATCAACTCGTGTGCCTTATTTGAAAAAACCTCTATTCCTCGCTGAGATTCCGTCGTATCCGTATCCGCTGCAAAGCTGAAGACTCGCAGTAGTGCTCCCATTGCGGCCATGGGCAAGAAGAACAAGATTTGTGTCACAAGATGAGCCACCATTGTAAAGACCAGCAATCGAAGAAGAGTCTTGTAGAGACGCCCATTCTTGAAATCAGGGTTGGTTAAGGCGATAAAACAACCTTGGAGGGCCAAGCGAACACCTCTGATAAACTCTTTTGGTTGAATCGGTAAACGAAGCTTGTAGCTTTGAGTAGATTTTGATCCAATCTTGTTCCCAAGTTTGACGGGTGTTTGCGAGGCGTTGACACCTTGAATGTGTTGTTTATGCGCCTTTGTGCTTGGACGAAAGCCGCCAATCATTGGGTTTTCCTCCTCTTGGTTCTGGTATGAGTCCTGCTGTTCCTGTAAGGCACTATTTTCTACTTTGTCCTCTTGAGCTTCCTCCAAGTCAGAAATATCACCAATGTCGGGTGCTGTGCCTGTTCGTACACGCGAGGGTGGAGGGTATTGTAGAGGATTGTAGTCGTCAGGCAGGCAAAGTTGAGTGGAGGAGGAGGAGGAAGAAGCAGTTGATGACCTGCGTGAGACATGAGAAGACAATGGTGACGATGGAGATGTCGGCCATGTCGGTGAACCAGGTGTTGGCCGCGAATGAGTTGTAGACTGATGTTGGAACTGCTGGTAAGGTGGTGGTTGCGTTGGCGGTATATTATTCTGCATGGTGAGCTTGATAGTCTGTAATCTATTGAAACTGCAAGCTTTTATAGGCCTTCGATATCAAGAATGTGAAAAAAAAGTTGTGAAGTGACATCAATGCAGTATAAATACGCACAGCTGCCAAGCCATGAGCACACACATCGATGTTTAATAGCTTATTACACAAAGTTTAATTCCAACATTCATTTTATATCTGCCAAGGAATGACACTTTATGAAGTGCTAAATGAAATATCAAAGTTTCATATTTCATATGTCTATGTTTTGAAATTGAGTGCCAAGGAAGCCAAGCTGCAAATCTTCATGCTTTTCTTGATAAGAAGCCTTTCGAGGCTTCTAACCTTCATGTTTCAGGTTCCTTGCTTGTACTTTTTGGCCTTCTTGGTCGTTCGTTTTCTTACCTTCGTTTTTTGGCAGCAAATGTCACTTTTGAGAAATTTGTCAGATGCCTTTGACGCTCCTTTCATCAAGCCTAACTTTATTTCTAGTTGATCTATTGACAAAAAGAAGTACTTTCGATGGCCTTCGTGTGCCGCATGTTCTTAGCCCTCTGCTGGCTGCTGTGATCTGTATTGATTTTGCATTATATGGTACATATTGTAAAGAAATTGGGTCGGCCATCCAGGGATGTCACCTTTGCAATGAACTTGTCGCGTGGGGAAGGAGGGGAGCTTGGTCTTCTCTTTCCCCTGCTATTGCCTGTGATGATGTTGTCTGCTTGACCACAATTATCTCTTTATCTTGTTCAAGTAAGGTAGCAGTGTTAACTCCGAAAAATCCTGCTAGCACTAATCCTGCTCCAATCCAGTAGCCGGTACCGAGGATGCGGCCACGGCCAATAGTATCACCCAGCAATGCTAACGGAATGGTCAGGGATAACCCAAGAGTGACGACTAAAGGCGAAGTCATTAGCATACTCAACAACCAGAGATAGTCAGATCTAAAGAAGATGAGAAAAAGAGGAGACATTACAGTGTTTATGAGTCCAAAGTACAGATAAACGCGCAGGTCTTTACATCATCACACACACTATCTGCCGAAGAGACATACACAAATGTTCCAACGAAAGCATTGACCACAATCATTAGTATAATGCGCGGGTCACTTGGAAGTTCGAACGACTCAACCCCTGTCCAATGCAGCACAGCAAATATCGGCCAAAGGAGCAGCAAGTTGAATAATCCAACAAACCCAAAGAAAAGTGACATGTTGATCCGGTTCTCATTCTGGATCTTGAGTTTGAGCAAGACAATATAACATCCATAGAAGAAGGCAGACATGAGAGCTAAGAAATCTCCAAATAACGGCGCTGCAGGGGCTGTGGGCTCAATATTAGAACTACCACGGTCAGATCCGCTTACGAGCGCTACACCCAGTACGCTCCCGCAGACTGCAACAAACTTGATAATACTGAAGGATTCGGTCTTTAAAAGCGCTCCTATCGCGAGTGTGAAGAAACCAGACATGGAGGCGAGGATGGTCGAGCTGGCGACAGTGGTATACGCTAATGAGGCATTTGTAGCCCAATTGGCTGCAAACCAAAGAATACAGAAAGCAAAGCTGAGCTGAGCTATTTCGCGATGTGAAAGAGGAATATTAGCAGAGTCAATGGCTCTTGGTCCCTGTTCCATTGTAGAGTCAGTCGACATAGTCGTGTCTACAGATCCTGAGCCGAGACTTCCATAAGAGTAATCCCTACTGAAGGGTATTATAGAATTGTGATAGATGTAAAAGAGAAATGGGTCAGATCATACCATGAAGAAATGTCCCTGTGCGAAAACAACAGATCTAGACTGGGATTATGCACCTTTTGATAACCGCTTTATTAGCACTTGGTCCTGCCAGAGCTTTATCTTTCTCATCTGTACACTGTCTCCACCATCGCTTGAAGAGCGGCCTCAGCAGGTAGAGTGAAAAACTGGCGGTATTGACGTAGGTAACAAAGAAGGGCTTGTTATAATTTTTATCAGCAAAGATGTTCTACAAATTTGAAGCGAGTCAGGAAACATTGGATGTCAGTATGTGGTATATGCTGAATGTGTGTAATGCATATAATTAGCACCATCCGTTGTAATGATGGCGTGATAGAGTCAGGCGCAGCAAGGGATGGGAGGTGTCAAAAGGGGCGAGGAAATATTGGGTGATTTAATCAAAACGCGACATGAAGACTAAAGGGGGGATTAATTTAAAATGAATACATGCTTTGCATCAGTCACACAATAAGGGGTGGATCACACAATATCTGAACGCCTGGACAAGCACAGGAATAGATCAAGTGTTCACCAGTTCATTAAATGACAAAAAAAATCTTCTGATTACGAGTTCATCCTTGAAGCTTGTTAATCTTTTTAGAAAATAGGTGGTTATTGCTTACATTCATCAAGAAGCTGGAAGACACCCAAATGCAGACTACAGATAACAAAGCAAAAATTCCGATAGTGTATCGAGTTACTTCCATGGTTGCGCCCATGATTACTCTAAAGCAGAGCCGTTGGCTCAGATTGGGTTAGCTGTGTGTCTTGAAAGAGTTCAATATTGGAAGGTTAACGGAAAGATGAGATGGAGTGTATTGAGCAGACTAGTACGATGATCAGTAAGAAACGGGAAGTATCAAACAGCTTATCAATTATTTGGCTGTAATCATGAAGCGTTGCTGCTGTTATAACTATTGCTATCTATGAAATCAATTGCTAGGGCGAATGAGTGCTCAAAGTGACTGAGAATATCTTGCTGTAGCAGTAGGATCAAAAAGTAAAGTGGAATAGAGTGGAGTGGAGGTGTGAAAAGGAAGAAGTTATGAAGTCAATGATATTACACGTGACTCGAACTTCCCATGACGTTTGGTTTTTTTTTTTCGGCGGTTTGAGTATTTTCGGAGAAGGGAATTTGTTTCCATATCTGATTCCGTTCATCTGCATTTACTCTCCACTCTTCTTTCTAATCAAACTATGTCTTCTCTTCCACGTACAATCAAGGGCTTCTTTGCCCTTGGGCCTTCTCGTTTCATGCGCCAGCTCAACAACATTGGCGATACCAAAGTCGGAACGCTCGTCGGCACTGACCAATTCGGCAACAAATATTATGAGAATCTTGACGAGAGTTATGGTACGGATGCAACTGAATGATGAATACGCACTCATCAAACATACATTTATCTTATTTACTCTAGCATCCTCTATTTATGAGATGTTGATTCAGTGGCAAATTTCGCCTATCTTACCCAACCCGAGGACCACTTTTTTTTGTTTTTTTTTACAGAGGACACTTCAGCAATAACATCTATGATCTCAGGATTTGGCGCACAATCTTGGCAGTGACCAATTTGGTGTATCAGGAAAACTTGGATAGATCATAGAGGAACTTGAGTTGATACAAAACGCCACCTTCAACACTCTTATTCTTTATCTGAAGAGTAGTCTTTTTTTTTAAATGTCTACCAACAATGCCTAAATTCCGGCTCTTATCGTATTATAATTAGGTCGTAACCGCTGGGTTCAGTTTGCAAAGGAGGACACATACTTCTCAAGGGCCGAGATGAACGCCTCGCAGGTTCCAGCTGAATGGTAGACTTCATAATTCGTTTGGCTCATCATCAACAGGAACTTACGATAGGAGTAGAACTATATTGAAATCAACTCGACTTGTAATCTAAAATTTAGGCACGGCTGGCTGCACAGAATGTTGGATGCCCCCCCTACTGTCGACAAGACTATGGCCGCTCCAAAGTGGGGTGTAGAATTCACAGAGAATTTAACTGGTGGTTCAAAGGGTAATTGTTTTTGTTGAAATTTTTTGATAATCGCCAGTCAAATGAAGGTACGTTAAATTCACATATTAATTAAATCGCTTGCTTTTCAATGAAATAGCCTATAAGACCTACAATACTACCCGTGTTAAAGTCCAGGCTTGGGAACCTAAGGTTGCTCCTCGCGGTTAGAGAATACAGAAAATTGGAAAAAAAGGTCTTTTTTTTTTTTAGTAGCAAGCAAGGAAAGAGTAGCATAGACATCCATCAATGAATAAAAATAAATATTTCTTCCCCTATTTTGACTTATTTTGACTGCAAGATTCATATCTAAATAACCCACACTATTTTTCAATAAAAGACTTTCATGGAGATAGTGCGCCTTCCTTTTCTGGGTTACATTTTATTTTATTATAAAAAATTACCAACATTTAGATTTACATACTCGTTCATTCCTAACAACATCTCCATAGTAGCCTGAAGTCATGTCTGAAATATCAGCATCCATCGAAGAGACCAAGTAAGTTTACCGATAATGAATCTGAAGGATGTGCATGCTCCTAATCGATTGTCCCTTCGAAATTACAATTCTGATCATATTACTTCCTTTGATGTCAACAACCTCAAATAGTGCGATGCGTGCAAGGCTGGGTCTTGCGCCTCTTAAAGAAGGCCGAGACACAAGTAGCAGCAAAATTGCAGAAGATAATTTGAAACGACAGCGTGAAGAAGAGGCGAGGAAGGCGCGCGACGAAGAGGTCAAAAGCAGGATCGCAAAGTCACGAAACAAAAGGGAACTTAACAAAGCTAGAGTAGGAAAGGGACTTGGCGAAGCCAGCGATGAAGATGTGGATGATGTTTACAAATGGACTATGAAATCTAGAAGCAAGGAAAAAGAACGACAGGCTGCAGAGGCTGCCAGACGTGAAAAGGAACTTCAGGAATTAGATGAGGCTTATCAAGCAGAATATGGAGAAGATCAACTTGCGGGACTTCGTGTTGGCCATGATATAGCAGATTTTCAAGAAGGAGAAGAGCGTATTTTGACACTTAAGGACAGCACTATTCTCGGGAATGAGGAAGAAGGCGACGAGCTGATCAACATTCAGCTGAGCGAACGGCAAAGGCTTGAGAAGAATCAGGAAAACAAAAAGAAAGTTAAGCAGCCTGTATATTCTGGATACGACGACGACGAATTTACACTCGGGAAAAAGAAGAGTATTTTATCTCAATATGATGAAGTCTTAGGGCTAGAAGCAGGGCACGAGACCTTTGTCCTTGGGGAGACCAATCGGTTAAAGCGTGGTGGAGGACAAGATGGATCAGGCTCACATTCTGTTCAAGGAGGATTTAGCACCAAAGACAAAATGAGTCAGAAGCTGAAAGAAGCAGCGATTGCATTGACCTATAACAGTATGTAGTCCATTTGCATTTTTTTTTTTTTTTTTTTTTTTTTTTTAAAAAAAAAGAGAGCATCTTGTATTTTCATTTATACTGATCTCCCTTTTTGCTCATTTCTCTTATTAGAAACCCTGCAAGCGCAAGACTACTATACCAAAGAGGAGGCGGAGGTTACATTTAAGAAATCAAAAGTAAGAGGAAAAGTGCTGTCTACTGTCACTCGGTTTAATTTGATATGAGGCGATATTTCTATAAGATGTTGACTTAGTTACGTATATATAATTATGCCCTTACGAACTTTAGAAGAAGAAGAAATCGAGATCCAGAAAACCCGATAGCTGGGAAGAAGATGGAAATCAAGAAGAAAGTGCAATGGAGGTAGAAAGACCGGAACCTACCGACATTTCCGAGCTCAACTTTGTAGATGATGAGGATCTCCAAGCTTCACTTGCAAAGGCACGTCGACTCGCAACCAAGAAGGCTGTAAAAACGTTAACACCGGAACAAATTGCCAAAAACCGTAAGTGATATCGGCCTAACTCATTAACTTTTGCATTCAATCAATAAGACGTGCTCGACTCTGTCTAAACTTGTTTCCACTATTTCGTTTGTCATGGACTTTAGTTGCAGAAAGTAAGGCGATGGAAGTGGAAGAGGATCTCACTCAGAAAGGCGGATTAATCATTTCGGATGTATCAGAGTTTGTGTCAAATCTTTCATCTTCCGCAATTCATATCCCTTCTTCACGGGCAAAGGGAAAAGAACAAAGCTCTGAAGCAGCAGGCACTTCGACATCCACATCTATAAATGTTTCCAAAGAGGACACCGACATGGAAAATGCTAAAGATGCTGAGGAAGAAAACGAAACCCATGATCTCAAATCCAGAACTCGGGCAGAGTCAGAAGCAGCTGAGGATCAAGATGTAGACATGAATGAATCTAAATCGGAGGAGCACAAACCGACAGTAATTTTACCCTTGCGCGTGAAACATGCCTTCATTTCCCAAGTACATTTAGAGCAGTCCGACATGATACTTTTTAACCTACTAACTTGCGGCTTCATGTTTTTATGTATCTCATTTATTCTTATAGGATAATCCTCTTGAAGATGAACCATTAGTTAGTAGAGGATTGGGATCAACTCTTGCCTTGCTAAAGCAAAAAGGCGCATACAAAGTAGGGTCAGCAGAGCAGGAGGAAAGAGCCAGAATTCAGGCTGAAAGAGCCAATTGGCTTGCCGAGGCCAGGCTCAGAGAGGCAAAACTGGCAAGAGAATTGGCTAGAGAGAAGGAGCGTGAAAAGGAGAAATCTAGAGACAAAAATTATTCCATTAGAGACCGTGAGAAGGATCGCGAATATGAGAACCAGAGGCGGGAGCAGATGCTTATGGACGAACGTGAAGCCCGAATGAAGAACTACAAGCCTGATATCAAGTTGGAATACATCGATGAAAGCGGCAACCGCCTTAGTACGAAGGAAGCCTTCCGTCAATTAAGCCATGCTTTTCATGGGAAGACATCAGGCAAGATGAAAACAGAAAAACGTATGAAGAAATTGGAGGATGAAAAGCGCTTGCTGGGTATGAGCAGTACCGATACGCCTCTAAACATGGTCTCGGCCTTTCAAGAACGTCAGAAAGCTGCAGGGTCTGCTCACCTTGTGCTAGCTGTCGGAAACCGCAAGTATGTATTAAATGCCTGTAAACGTACATGTGAATACTATCAATGAAGCATTGATACTAACCTATTTACTCTGGGCTTTTCTTCCTTGTGCTCTAGCACTGTTCCTTCTACTTTAACGTCTACCATGGTTGGCGGTACCATTTCGACGATCGCAACAGGGGGGAGATCAGGAACAACATCGACCAGCAGTGCAGCGGCGCATACGTCAACATTTGCAGCTCCTAACCATACAGTGCAGACAAACCTGTCAATTTCAGGTGTACATGCCCCGAATCGTGAGAAAGTTGCTTTTGGTTTGAAGCGCAAGGCAGATCCTGCACCCGGTGCAACGCAGGACGAAACGGTGACGAAAAAGAGTCGAAATGACGCGTAGACTGACATTATTTGAATTGAAGCAGGAAATAAAAATCATAAAAAAAAATGCACCAATGACGCGCTGCGGTGGCTCAGTAAATGCCATCAAAAATGAATGAGGGAGACATTTCCTATTCGTTTGCTCACACACTTGCACTTCCATCTCTTATACTTCATTCACCCCTACTTCTCTCTCCGAATAATCAATAAGCTACATTTTTTTTTTTTTTTTTTTTATTTTTTTTTTATTAAATATGGCAGCAAGATTCCTTGACATGGCGTTGGACGATATCGCCAAGTCTCGTTCCTCCAACAATGGAAGTCCTAATCCCCGCCGTGGAGGCCGTAGTGGTGGGCCAACTGGACGGGACAGTCCCAGCCGCTCTAACCGCGCATCACCCTACGGAGTAAGCAAGGATTGTATACACTAGCCATAAGATCCAGGAATGACGAAACATAGCGGAACCCAATGTTCATGTCCATCCAACCTGCAAAATAGCGCAATTCAGCCGATGATCGCTGGACTCATGACAAGTATGACGAAGGAGCTCAGAACAATGGTACTGAAGGGCGTGGTGGTGCTGGCCCCCGCCCCCAGAGTAACGAAGGAAACGCAAAGATCACTGTCGAAAACTTGCACTATGCTGTCACGTTGGAAGATATTAAGGTGCGTCTAAATTTGGGTCATAACCTTACTGAAAAGTGGAGGAGATTGTTGAAGGCTGAAAAAGCAATATGACCTAGGATATCTTTTACTTATTATTACCCTTTTTTTTTTTTTTTTTTTTTTTTTTTTTGATATCGGTTATCTATTGCAGGAATTATTCGAGACACACGCAGGCCCTGTCAAGGTACAAGCATGATATAAGCTCATATCAACTATTCTTATTGTGTTACCGTCTGTGATGGATATATCAGCATTTCGGCAGAATTGATGAGGATATGCCTGGAGCAAAAAAAAAAAAAAAAAAAAAAAAAAAAAAAAGAAAAAAAAGAAAGAAAGAAAGAAAGAAAAGGATCCTATATATTAGTGGGGAAGAATACGGATGGCCATGACCGACTCTTGCCTCTATCCTCTCCTACTGTGTTGTGGTTGCTCAAATTTTCCCCCCCACTTTTCCGGTTTTATTTTATTTTTTATTGCTTTTATTATTTATTACCTCTTATCATCTCGCCATCCATGGGAATTAAATTAAATATGTAATTAGTTGGCGAACCTCAAGTACGATCTATCTGGAAGATCTACCGGCGTGGCTACAGTACTATTCAATTCAGCAGACGATGCCGCATCGGCTATCAAGAAACTGCATGGAATCCCTCTTGATGGTAAGTTTCTATTTAGTGTTTTTTTTTTTTTTTTTTTTTTTTTTTTCCTCATAATATAATATTTTACATTGCTAATGCACGTTATCACGTTCTGTTTAGGTCAACCCATGAAGATTACATACGCTCCACTTCCTCCATCTCGTTTTAATCGTGGCCAGGAGAAGCGATCAAAGGAAGCACCCAAGAGAGATGTGTTTTCTCGTCTTGGATCAAGGTCAGTGTAAGAGTAATATATATTTTATGGAGTTTCCCGAGCGTTCATAGTAAAGTGAACGATTTTTTTATTTCTTTTGTTTTTACACCTATGATGATAGTGAGGCAGATATTGCATCTCGTCTTGGCAAACCCAATACAGTCCCAAAGGTCTCTCCAGTTCAGAATCAAAATCAAAATCAGAACCGTAGATCCTCAGGAAGGGGCCACAATGGTACTAGACAGGGGCAAAAGGAGAAGAAAGTGCAGGTCAAGACCGCTGAAGAACTTGATGCAGAGATGGACACATACATGGGCGAGGTAAAGAGAAAAGATTTTATTAATATGATTTTTAAATGATGCTCAAACAGGGCAGGAGTAATTAACTTTTTCATTTTAATACGCTTAATTGTTCACATAGGCATAAGCAAATGCATGATCCTTTTCTTTTATTTTTGAATTTTTTTTTTAAAAAAAAAAAAAAAAAAAAAAGAGAGAGAGAGAGAGAGAGAGAAGAAAGAAGAAGGAAGAAAAGAAAGAAAGGGAGAAAGGAAAGACGGAAGAGAAAATTAGCTTTTTTTTTTTTTTTTTTTTTTTTTTCTTTTTATTTTTGTAGATGGATATATTTTTTAGTAAATAGTTGAATATTTGAGGATTTGTAACTTTGTTTGTAACTTTGTTTGTGATGATGTGATGGCTGTGATATTACAGAAATCATGCACTCATGGATATAAGTTTTATTACTTTAAATTACATGGTGGATAATCAACAGAAAACGATTCAGAGGCGGGGTACAATGCACTCCTTTCCTTCAATCACAACGTTGCAGAGTTGCATTGAGGTCATGACAAGGGTGCAGGAGCCATTTGTTGGACAAACAAACACGACCATCTACCGGGAGAAAAGACTGGGTGTGCACTCTGTAATCTGCCCATCTATTTCTGGAAACATGTATATTTAAAAAAAAAAAAAAAGTCGACATCGCGCTGAACAATGAGCCTTTTTTTTTTTTTTTTTTTTTTACTTTCCATCTTTCCTTTTCATTTGCTTGCTTGTCTTTCCTCTTTCTTTCTTGCCTTTCCTCGTTTCTCTCCCGTCTTGGTTGCTATTCGGCACTTCATCCCTTTCGGAACAACTGGACGTATTTACACATTACCCATTCATTCAATTTTATATTGATCCTTCTTTTTATTAGTGTGTAATACCCAACAGTCCTCCCTCTTGTTTCTCCCCTCTCACTCTCTCTCTCTTCCCTTCTCTAGTCAACTTTAATATTTGGTCTCCCCTCAGGTACACTTTTTTTAATTTCACTTTTCAATTGCCAATCTTTTGGAACACGGTTTTGATGGATGTTTCCAAATAGCTTTTTTTTTTTTTTTTTTTTTTTTTTTTTTTTAAAAAAAAAAATAAAAAGTGCCCTCTTTCCTAGTCTTTCTGCTGATAGCACTTCATCCTCTTCTTTTTATCCTAGGCATAGCGTGTTGCCAAAGCTCTATCAACATGGCGGTAAGTCTTATCAGTCTCGAAAACAAAGTGATAAAACGATAACCTGCCAATACCAATTATACTTTATACCAACAGCTTCAGTATGCAAAAAGGAATGGCGCCATGGGTTTCCAATTATTTATGTTTCTGACTCTTATATATTGACAATTGCTTTCTATAAAAAAAAATAGGATAACTTCCAGAGCCGCATCCAAGAGATGACGCGAAAGCTACAGACGGAGCAACGTGTCAAGGATGCCACCACAGTGATGCGAACACGGCATACCAACCCAGTAAATATACATGGGCCTTTTTTTTTTTTTTTTTTTTTTTTTTTTTTTTGCCTTCTTATCTCTGTGTTCTGATAGTGTGCTTACTTTCCCCTACTCCGTTCACAGACCTTTTTTTTTTTTTTTTTTTTTTTTTCTCACTTTATTAATTTAATGTTTTATTTTAATTTTTTAGGCCGCCATCGCCCAATGTGAGATTACCCTGCAAGAATCTCAGAAGCGTATTGATTATCTTACAAAGGAGATTGAAAGGTTGCAGATCCGTCAGTCGCATCAACAACAGCAACAGCGTATTCAACAACAACAGCATCAGCAGCATCAACAACAGCAACAACAGCAACAACAGCAACAGCAGAAAAGTCTTAATCAATCGCATAGCTTTGACTATGCATCGGTCTCTGACTCGAGTATGGATCCTATCCTGACAGGCGAGGACGAGTACAAAGATCGAGACCTAGTATCCAACTCGGGTCAATATCTAGCAGGTGACTTTGGCCCAGTTCCGCTGATCATGCCACAGTCTCAACCACTGACGGTATCGACAGTATCGCTTGCTTCAGGGACCACATTGAATTCCCCTCAACTGGAATCAGCCATGCTGGAGCTACCAAAGAAACCAGCTTACACTAATCTAGGCAAGTACTCTTTAATAATATATTGTCAATGTGGAATCTTTACTTGCAAATGGTATCGATAATAGTATGCGACAGAATATTACCCTCCTCATGCAAAAAAAAAAAAAAAAAAAAAAAAAAAGCTGAGATCTTGCAAAGGACAATAATGTGTTTTTGTCAGAAATGAACAGTCGACCAAGTGGATGGGCGTGCATTAGATCTCCACTGGACAGCCACAGTGGGAACCTGAAGTTTACATGGTCTTGAGAAAGACACCTTTTAGAAACTATTGAAAATGCTCACTTGACTAATCTTTACATCCAATAAATCTTGATCTGCAGATCTCTTAAAGTCAAGTACGCCTATTACGACGGCAAAGATTTCCAACAAGTTACGAGACCTCGCATTCAAACTTGATGTTGAAAAGAAATTGAAGGCAGGCTCAGAACGTTTGGCAGTGCTATATAAGAATGACCCGTCTATGGGAGACAAAAAAAATAGGGCTGGCGTCAACGGGGAACTATTGGAGAGCAACGAAAAAATCGTACTCCTGAAGCGGGCCCTCCAAAAGTACCAGCAGCTGTTTGTACCAGGCATGGAAGATGATGGTATGCTACACCGATTTGCTGCTGTATAATCATCGTTCATATGATTGCGCCTATATCTGCTATGTATGACTCATTGTCTACTAAATGTATCCATGACCAAATAGACGACAGTGAGCCTAAGGCACTCAACAGAGTAGGTGCAGGTTTACGCAAGCCTAACACCGGTACACTCAAGATCCGTGTGATAGCAGTCAAGCAACAGAATAATGCACCTATTAGAACGGTGAAGATACCAGAAACGTTGTGCATGATTAAAGTGGATGGTGTTCCCCGTGCTAAGACCCGACCAGCCCGATCTGGGCCTCAGGGTGCACGATGGAACGAGGATTTTGATATTCCCGTGGAGAAGGCCAGTGAACTTGAGCTAACCCTTTATGACAGAGCAGAAAATCATCTTATTCCCATCGGCTGTCTCTGGGTCAAAATCTCAGATATTACAGATGAATTACGTCGTATGAAAGTCAAGCTCGAGAGTGGTCCTGGTTGGGCACCAGCAGGAGTGGCAGGGCAGATGAATACAGACGAAAACGGACAATTGCCTGACCCATCTACTGGCACCTCAGGATATGGAGCCAATAACAACAATAATCCCTCTGTTATAGTTGATGGCATCGAAACATGGTTCGATCTAGAGCCAGTTGGCCAGATCTGCCTCAAACTGAACTTTGGTAAGATATGGAGAAAAAAAAAAAAAGAAAAAGACGCGTGATTTTGATTTGAAATACCCTTACTCAGCGCTCGCATTTAGCTGATACGGATATATTTTCATTATTTTTTTTACAGTCAAGGACACAGTAGGTGTCAAGCGTTACCCATCCCGACTTGGTCGTGCCGGTGCTGTTCGAAAGAAAAAAGGCGAAGTCAAAGAAGTCAATGGGCACCAATTTGCTGTCCAGCAGTTTTATCAGATCATGCGATGTGCTCTTTGCTCCGATCTCTTTTCAGGAGCGGGAGCTCAGTGTGAAGGTATTATCTATATCATACCTTATGAGGATACTGTACATTTTCCAGGAACATGTAGGACAGTCATGTCGCTGACACTTTTTTTTAATACCTTTTCAAATCCAAGACTGCAAATACACATGCCACCGCAAGTGCTTTGAGAAGGTCGTTACAAAATGTATATCGAAATCTAAGGCAGACAAGGATCCTGATGAGGAAAAGCTTAACCACCGTATTCCCCATCGCTTTGAGGCGTTCACCAATTTGTCTGCATCATGGTGCTGCCACTGTGGATATATTCTGCCGTTGGGCAAGAAAGGAGCTAAGAGATGCACAGGTACACCGAGCACCATTTGTAAGGCCCCACCGCGCCCATCTTGTCGTTACTTGTTTCTAATTTCTCTCTCTCTTTTTTTTTTTTTTTTTATTATTATTATTATTATTATTATTATTATTATTATTATTATTATTATTATTATTATTATTATTATTATTATTATTATTATTATTATTATTATTATTATTATTATTATTATTATTATTATTATTATTATTATTATTATTATTATTATTATTATTATTATTATTATTATTATTATTATTATTATTATTTCTTTCTGGCCCTTCGCTTGCATTTATATAGAGTGCAGTATCACTAGTCATGCGACTTGCTCACACTTGGTCCCCGATTTCTGCGGTATGGATATGGAGAAAGCAAACATGATTTTAATGGAGATCAAACGTGCAAAGAGACATACAGCCGACAGCCGACTAAACCCTGCCTCAAACAAGCACCCGGCCATTCGCCCCGGTCAATTAGAATCTGGTCAATCTTCACCTGTGGATGGCCGATTCCCACCTGGCTCGCCAGACTCTCGTGGCTCTCATAGACAGCCAACATCACCACACTCTCCATCTTCGAAATACGCGTCTTTACCTATCCAGCCGCAACAGCCATCTTCGCCTCGTCAACCTCCTCCAAAACTACAAATGCCATCGCACATATCCAGTTCTGGAGATACATTTATGGAGGGAACCACTGGTTTTAGCTCTTCTACTACCCTTGGATCACTTTCTTTAAAACACGAATACGAGGTAGATGAGCCTGGTCAACTACAATATGAAATTGAGCAGCAGATGATGCAGCAGCGACAGCAGGACCAACAGCAGCAGCAGTATCAGCAACAGCAGCAGCGCCAGAAGCACGAGATGCATGATATGATGCAGCAACCGCATTATCAGCAGCAACAACAACAACTCCAGGAGCATCAGCACCATCTCCAACAACAGGAGCTTGCACATCAGCAACGTCTTCAGCAGGAGCATCAGGTGCAGCTCCAGCAGCAGCAGCAAATACAAATGCAACAGCAGCAACAGCAATACCAGAACTATCAGCAACAACAGCAGTATTATCCTCAACAGCAGCAGCAGCAGCAGCAATATCAGCAGTCGCCTTATGGCCAACAACCATCACTCAACATGCAGCAACAAAGACAGCAGCATCAACAGCAGGCGGAACAGACGCCCAATCAGCTGGTGGTAATATTTTATTTTCAGATTTTGAATTTCACATGGAGGTATGTCATAAAAGTAACAACTTTTTTTTTTTTTTTACTTTTTTATGTAATGTTATCATTAGAAAAACTCAAACCCGCTGCAGGTTGGTCACAAACCTCGTAAGGTTGGACTGGATGATTTCAACTTCTTGGCGGTTCTTGGAAAAGGCAATTTTGGAAAGGTATTTGGATTGATCGCATTATTTACTGACATTGCCATTTAGGTACCGATAAATATACGTACACTCTTCTGTACATTACTAATCATATCATGTTTTGTTTCCTGTAGGTCATGTTAGCGGAGGACAAGCTCACAAAGGGTCTTTATGCTATCAAAGTATTGAAGAAAGAATTCATTATTGAGCATGATGAAGTAGCGAGCACTCGATCAGAGAAGCGCGTTTTTATGACCGCGAACAAGGAGCGCCACCCATTCTTGGTGGGTCTACATTCATGCTTCCAGACAGAGACACGTATTTATTTTGTAATGGATTACGTCTCTGGAGGCGACTTGATGTTGCATATTCAGCGTGAGCAGTTTTCGGAAAGACAAGCTAAATTCTATGCATGTCAAGTTCTTCTTGCCCTCGAATACTTCCACAAGAACAACATCATTTACCGGTAAGGAATTTTTTGAAGTTATTTTATTTCTTTTATTTTTTGCTTGATTGACTGAGTTTTTCTTTTTTTTTTTTTTTTTTTTTTTTTTTTTGGACATGATCTCTTGGTTATATAGTGATTTGAAATTGGATAATATCTTGTTGGCTTTGGATGGACATATTAAGATTGCTGATTATGGTCTTTGCAAGGAAGACATGTACTATGGATCGACTACCAATACGTTCTGTGGTACTCCCGAATTCATGGCGCCTGAGATTTTGAGCGAGCAAAAGTATGGTCGTGCTGTGGATTGGTGGGCTTTCGGTGTTCTTATCTATGAGATGTTACTGGGTCAATCACCATTCATTGGTAATGATGAGGACGAGATTTTCGAAGCCATTCTGGAGGACGAGATCTTGTACCCTATCAATATGTCACGCGATTCCGTTTCAATCTTACAAAAGGTAAAACTAAAGCATTCTTCTTGAAGACATCTTTTAATGTTATCGATAAGCTATTAGGTTCACTCAATCTTTACATTTCCATTTGCTTTAGCTTTTGACGCGTGATCCAGAGAAGCGACTTGGAAGCGGCAAATCAGACGCAGAGGAGATCAAGCGTCACCCATTTTTTAAGGGTGTGAACTGGCAAGACATATTGGAGAAGAAGGTCCCGCCTCCCTTCTTCCCCAAGGTCCGAGGTCCAACCGACACATCTAACTTTGATGTTGAATTCACTCGCGAGATTCCTGTACTCACCCCTGTACATAGCCATCTCACCGCGCAAGATCAAGCCAACTTCCAGGGCTTTTCGTATGTCGCCGAGTGGGTTTAGAGGCAACGTCTAGAGAAATTCCTTCTTTGAAGGGGGGAAAAAAAAGAAAAAAAGAAAAAAAAATAATATATCTAGTATAATACAATAAACTAAACATCTACCAAATGAACTGATGACATTAACGAATCACTTGGATGAACGAATATTCAAGCAAAGGTAATAAAGTAATTGAGGGTATTGTAGACCATGAATGTCGGGCTGTAGGCCCCCCAATGACCAATAAAGGTTCCATGAAGCATTTACAACGGATCTCTCCCACAATATTTATCGTCTATGGGTCTACAGCCTTTCACCATCTTTTATAACTTACTGTCATAAGATATAGTCCATCCCATCAAAAAACAGGACATTTCATCTGGATTAAGGATATTGTAAAAAGAACAAGAATATTGTAAAAAGAACAAATACATTAGTGCAGCATTACATGTAAATAAATTAACCATAAAAGTACTGTCAAGCCAACACTTGCTTTTTTAAGACGAAGGCCTTTCAGGGCCTAGTCGTATTTGTAGTAGACCAAATCCTATTGTTGCTGCTGGCTCGATGTCTCTCCTCCTCCTGGACTCAGCAAAGGTCTTTTTGGTATCTCGAGTTTGGACCCAGCCCGTCAGTAAGCGTTAGCGCAATGCACATAAGTCCTTCAACCATTGATACACGCGTATAATTAAATTGATTGTACATTTAAAGGCATAGAATATTTCTATGCCATGAGTGTTGAAAAACATGACCATTGACATTGATACAATTGATGGGCTTCTTTTAAATTGTTCATGAGTCCGATCCGTCTATGCGTTCCAAAAAAAAAAGGTTGCCCGATTCTGGCAACACACAATACTACACATTGAAAGCAAATCTGCGGTAAATTCATCAGCATTTTGTTTCGCTCTCCTCCATATACCTACAAACACACCCTGCCTCTCTCGTCCTCTCTCGTCCTCTCTCTCATTTCACGCTGATACAACGACATTTATCTCTCGCTCCCTCACACTCTCACCTCATACTCTCACACCCTCACAAATTACATTCTTTTGCTTTCTTAAAGTAAATCATGTCTACTCTAACAACTTCAACTTCAATCTATAGCTGCATAAACTAACATTGCTTGCTGTTTTATAATATACTTTCTCTAGATGGGTATAGAAAACCTCTATTCCTGCCTTTCAAGGAGAGGTCTGCCACCAAAGAAGATTGATGTACATGAGGTTGCTGCTGAACCCGATTCATCTCTTGAGTTGGGTCTGCTTGGCACTTTCTACAGCGATATACGCAATATCATCCTAATGAAATTCAACCGGCAGAGCTCATTCACTGCCTGTGGCCACATTATGGCTAATATCATTCTAAAGATCTTTGGTCCCCTTGCCACAGTGACGATACACATTGATGGACCTCGCTCCAATGAAAAGTCCGCGCTTATAGGGACCGAGGTGCTAAGCGTATAACAGCTGACGCAAAACTCGGTACATCCATAGCCAGCATGGAAACCAAGCCCAATAAATATAATATTTTGAAGGTGTCTTATAACATGTTCATAGAAATTTTCCTATATGTATACTAGTCATTTCCTTCAATATAATGTCTAGTTTAACATAGTTAACCTAGACGATGGAAGGAGCTCCATCCACTTCTTTTTTGAGCAAAATGCTACTACTAAAAAATATCTGGGTTTCCCTACATCCGCTTTCTCACCTCGATCCCTCTGCTTAACTGAAGCCCTTCTGGATATATTATAGTCTGATTCCACAGCACAAGAGGATATAGTCCAGTTGTTGGAATTAGGATAGGTACTGAAGGAAGCACAGAAGACAAGATCCTCTGTCAAAAGGGGATATTGTTACAAGAATTGTTTTCCTTGAAAGGATACAAGGGCGTTGGACTGCAATCTGGTGATACTAGCCCTATGAGGGGACTACGAAAATCACTCTTTACAAATAGCCTCACCCTTACTCTTGTCTACAATACATCAAAGCAAAAAAGAGGTAGAGGCTCACAAATTGCTCTACCTTCGAATACTCAGATATCTCAAGCAGCCCAGACTTCTTCAAGTGCTAAGCAGGGATCCTCATCTTCAAGTGCTCAGCAGGGACTCCTGTCTTCAAGCTATGGTGCAGGCGATGGCGGTAACGATGGAGGCGATGATGGAGATGAGGATGATACCCTTCTGGGTGTCAACGATATTGACTTGCTAGAAGTTGATGAAGCATTCTTAGATGGCGACGAAGGAGAAGAAGCAGCTGAAGAAAGTACACCGAGTACAAATCTGCTCTCTCCAGTGAACCCCAGTCCTCGGCGCGAGACCAACCAGAAGCAGAGATCCCGTCTTCCCGAGAGTATAGAAGTTAAATATGACGCTCAGGCAACATGCCCTCTCCCTGGAAATACCGTTATTATTGGGATCTATCCAGGCGGAAGGTACTCATGACAATTGCAAAGTTGGATCCAAGGAAACCCAACGGACGTGAGATCTTCTGGCTTTCTAGAGCGTATCTTTACAAACCATCCAAGAAGCTCCGAGGTGAGCTAGAGAGGCGGAAGCTTGGTAGAGGAATTACAATAATTGAAAGCAACATGCCACCATTCTCAAGGCCCACTCTAACGCAGTATTTTGCTTATGGGAGCGTACCGTCGAATCAAGCTTTATCAAGCAGTGAGGGTAGCTTCGCCGGCAGTAGAGCTGGAACTAATAGTATCAGCGGAGCTGGAGCCAGTAGCAGCAATAGAGAGATTATATAAAGAACGCTAGTCGGTTTCTATAATGATGGCTGGTTTGTTCGAAATATCTGGGATAGTAGAAAAGCACAGAATGAATACATTGATTATGTGGTCAAGGCAATTCTGAAACTTGCAGGCGGAGGTAATAGAGAAAGAAGAAGCGCCAATACGAAAGCGGTGATCTGTATTTGACCTGGATCATTTAAGACAATCGAGGGTAAGTATCGAAGCATGGAATATTGATAAAGAAGCTTGACCATCGAAAGGACCTTTGCGGAGTCCAGGAGAAGAAACAAGCCGGCAGCAACAGTAGGATTTGGTCTACTACAAATATGACTAGGTCCTAAAAGGCCTTCGTCTTAAATTGTAAGATTGGCTTGACAATACTTTTTTTGGTTAATTTATTTGATCTTGATAGCGTTTTTTTATGGCGGACTATTGACTACGTGTAGACCTCCCCAATGATTGAGTTGGTTTGGTGAGATCTCACTACGTGACGGACTTGCC